>NC_060274.1:2333218-2343588 GCF_021613505.1 Equus quagga | reverse complement strand
TGGCGGCTGTGGCCGTGCGGGCGTGTGCTCACACTGTCGTGGAGGAGTGGAGGGTAAAGTGCGGTGGTTGAGGTTGTGCACTGGCGGCTGTGGCCGTGCGGGCGTGTGCTCATGCAGTGTCTCGGAGGAGTGGAGTGTAAAGGGATGGGATTGCTTTGGGTTTGAGGTGTTCTCTCTGCGGAAGGAATCGGCAGGGTGGGGTGTCGTCTTCTCCATGATTAACTCGCTGTCGCTCTCCTGCGGCGTGGTGACTCACCTGTTGTCTTGGTGTTTTCCTGAACAGTCTGCACCGGTTTCTAAACCGCACACTGCCTGGAGCACTGTTGTCTTGCCCTCACGGCTCTGAGAGCTGCGGGGTGAAATAGACTTCTCATCCTTTGAAAGTTTCTCACTACAGCTCACCCTCTCCTGTCTCTCTCCTCCGTCCTGTCCCGCGTGTTCTGCATGGCCTCTGTCCTGCTGATGCTGCCTTCACCTGGGTCCTCTGCATGTGTTTGTAACCCCAGGGAGAAGGAATCACTTTGCCTACTACAACTATCACACTTACGAAGGTAATGCTGTCTTCATACTACTTTTTGAACTGGGCGCTCGCAGAAGCTCATGGGCACAGAATGTTACTGACCAACTGTTTTATGTGTTAGTTTTGAACTGATATAATAACTTAGATGTTAAGAAATTTAATGTGCTATCATTTCATTCTAATCTACTAAGGGTTCCATATCCAGAATTCATTTCATTAATAAAAGCTGATTTTGCAAAAATGTCCACTTTCTTTATTCAGGCTGTCTTAAGTGAGAAATTAGACTAAAGAAGGGGGGAACTGCTTTCCTATCCTTGCGCTTCTCCCCTCCCAAAAAAAGTTAGGAAGAAGGGGAGAAAGGGGAGGAGGAGGCAGAAATATGGGGGGAAAGAGAATGAGGATATGGTGAGGTAAGAAAGAAAGGAGCCTGAGAGGCAGGTCGGCGAGAAGAGCTGTTGTCTTCACTGCTGTCACGTGATGCAGCTGTGATGTGACGGGGAGGAGGCGTCCCGGTCCAGCGCCCTGTGTCTGATCATCCTTAGGAGGCTGAAGAAGAGAATCTGCCGTAAACTTGGTGTGCGCTCGTATTGATGATCTTTTTTGTAGGGCGCTAGCTTACATTCTGGCCAGGTTTGAGGATATTCCTTAGAGTCTCCTTGTTCTCCTGGTGGAAATTCGTTTGTTAGCAAAGCTGAGTTTTCTTACTTGAAATATGTTTCTCAAATTTTGTGCATCTCAGTCTTTGTCATCTTAGATAGTACATATAGTTGTTGGTTTTATGGAAATACTCCTTTTTTGTCTGTTTTTATCTTTAAATGTTATTTTTTTTACATTGAATGTACATTTTATTACATGTAAATTGTTATATTTGAATGTAAAATCAAATACTTTTCTGTGCCGTATGAAGTTTAGTCACCTTTTAGCATCTTATATTGGTTTGTTGAATTTTCTCCAAACTGATCGTACAAGTTTTCATTGGATATTAACCAAACTTGGAGTTTGGGTTTTTTGTTTTTTTCTAAAAAATAGAAATAAGTGATATTTGTTACCTATTTTTATATTCGTATATATGGAGTCCAAGACATGTGTTTTGTTGTTGTTATTTTGTTCCTGAAAAGGATTCCTTAACCCTTGCACGTGTTTGTTAATTTCATACTGTAAGCTGGTGGGACAGCGGAGAGAAGAATGCGCTTCCTTTGTGCCTGACGCGCACAGACAGATGCGCGTGATATGACTTTGTTGTATTTGGTCATCGACTTTGACCAAAGTGTTCTTAGTTTTTTGCCAGTTCTGTTTGAAGAGAGGTTTTGTCCAATAAAGTTAGTGAGAATATGCTCTAAGATTTAAGTTTAAATGAGCTACAAAAATATTTTGATAGTTTGACTGTTGTGTTGGTTCACTAAAATGCGAGCTCTCTGGGAGTGTGCATTTCTGTTGTCACTGTTACTGCCCTCCCAGCACAGTGCTGGGGCGAGGGGCGCACTCTGCATCTCGTAAATGCATGCGCCCCAGCCCCGTTCTTAAATGGTGGGCAAAGAGGAAATGTTTAGCACCAAAGTCAAACCAGCTTCCCAAGAGTTCAGCCTGGAAAGCGGCTGACGGCAAAAGCCGAGTTGGAGGGATAGCAGTATTGTAGAAACAAGAGGGTAAAAAACAATTACAGTAAAAACAAAAGTGCCCTTTAAAAAATGTTCTTAGGTTGTGTTCCTAAGGGTCTATTTTTCCTTAATATTTAGAATATTAAATGAAACTTTGTTACATCTCAATTAAAAAAATAGACAAATAAGATGCATAACAGTGTGAGTGGTAATTTAGGGCTGCCAGGGTTGGCAAATAAAATTCAGGACTCTCAGATAAATTTGAATTTCAGATAAAACACCAATATTTTAGTGTTAAGTTTGTCCCAAATATTGCACATATTTAACTGGATTTCATTAACAACCCTAAATAGTATTCTAATGTTTATGCAAAAGAAAAGGAGAAAGAAGACGGTGTATCCGATTGGTCAATTCTGTGTGCATGATGGAGGTTTTGAAGATTTGCTCTGACGGGGAGCACCGGACGGAGACACGGAAGGAGGGTGCTGCGTGCCTTTTGAAGTTTGAACCACATGAATGTGTCACATATTTTTAACACAAAGTTATAAAGTTAAAAAAACTTTTTTTAAACCTTCTGGTAGAAGTACTGTTGTATGTGGTCAGGTTACTTAGCTTCATCTCTACTTTTAAAAGCTCCAGATTGGTTTTAGTTATCTCATGGGAAGAAAGGTGCTCAGACATTCTGGGCAGAAATCGACTGTTAGAATAGTGACAGGCAGTGGAATAGCTGCTGCGGAAGGGGAGAAAATTGAAGGTTTGTGTTTTAGGCAACAATTCTGTGTGTTTGTTACTGCCTCTGAGATGATCGTCATGCTTTTAATAAGGAGAGGGAAATGAATGGACTGTGATAAGAAAGATGTCGGTTATTTGGACATCCCTGCCGCCATGCCCCTTTGGTCTCCTCCCTCCCCGAGCTCGAGCCAAGCTCCATTTTATCTCCTAAATCCTGTGGCCACTGTTTAGGTTATTAAAAATCTATCTATAAGGATTTGTCAAAAAAAAAAGGTCTTGGAAAGAAATGTATTTCTGATGCATCTGTGGATAGATTCCCGTTATAATGAAACCGTAAGAAAGGAGAGACTGGGGAGGACGTTTATGTTTCTCCTGTTCTCTGTTTATTTCTAAATCTGTTGACATGGAAGAGTATGTAATGTCCATTTATTAGCTCACAGGAGGACTTTCAGAAGCATTCAGAACTCAGAAGAATATTAATGTGAGTTTTCCTTTCACCCCTAAATGACATATTTTTCATGTTCTTGTGTTTTTTTAACTTTGTGTTGAAATAATTGTTCTTGATCACCTATTGGCTTCTTTTACTTTTATAATTCTTTTGCGTAATTTCTGTGTGACCATAATGTTTTTTTCATTTTTAGTTAATAATTGTTCACTGTTAATCCATTAAATCTTTATTGAATGTGTACTGTGGACCAGACACTGTGCCAAGTGCCAGGATAAAGAGGTTTTTTAAAAACCTAGCCAGCAAGGAGCTCAGAGATGGAGGAGACAAGTAAATGGAAATCATCATAGAGTAGGGTGGATGCATCAGGATGAATGGGCTGGTGCTCTGTGTGGTGAGAGCACACGTGGTGTTTCTTGCCCAGGAGTGTTCATTAGGACCGCCTGTGGGGTTAAAAGCAAGCAAAACAAACATTCCTGGGGTCTGTGAGCTCAGCAGGCCTGGAAGGGAGCTGCCCACGGCTGGGGCACCCCGGGTGATTCTAGCGCCTCGTTTTGGATCAGGACTTGGAGTCAATTGCCACCATATACAATGAGGATATTCCAGCATGCTGTGAGGCAGCAGGATGACGAGCCAATGTGATAACGCGTGTTACACATCAGTGTCTCTCCAACACCATTTCAGTCTCTTTCCTTTACCCAGATTTCACAGATCTCCAAAATATTTCAAAACTAGAAAGTTTTGTTACTAGAATGCTGTTTTGTGCACTCTGAAGTCAGCAACAGTTCTAACAGAGCTTGCGCGTTCGTGGTGTCTTGTCTGTGAGAGTTAGACCACCCACAGCTAAGAGACTGTAGCAGTCTGCAACACTTGTGTCCTCCAGACGTTCAACTTCTGAAGCTCGTGTGGCTTACATTCCTGATTCCAGCGACCACAGGTTGTAACTGGCAACCTAACGAGCATTTCTGGAGGTTCTGGAGGCGTCAGTGCAGGAGTTTGGGGGCTCTCCTGGGCCTGGCATGGAGCCTCTGCATAGTGTGTACACAAACCCCGCTGACTGTCCCACTGTGAGAGTGTCGTGATGCACTGATTCTGTGAGGTGCGCTTCCCCGTGTATTAACAACTCTGAAGTCAGTAAGTCGTCAATGGACATCACCCTGTATGGATGAGATGCAGTAGGTGAGAAGGGAGTGCACGTAGCTGGGTGTAATGGGACACGTGTCTAGGCAATGGCTCCTCCTCCTCCTCCTCCTCCTCCTCCTCCTCCTCCTCCTCCTCCTCCTCCCCCCCAAGCCATCCCCATCGTAGAAATTCATGCACAGGGAGACGAAAAATCTCAGCAGGTCATGAGGGTATAAAATGACAAAAACAGGGGCCGGCCCCATGGTGTAGTGGTTAAGTTTGGCGCACTTGGCTTTGGTGGCCCAGGTTCATGGGTTCAGATCCCAGGCGCAGACCCACACCACTCGTCAGCCATGCTGTGGTGGCATCCCACATACGAAATAGAGGAAGATGGGCACAGATGTGAGCTCAGGGCAAATCTTCCTCAGCAGCAGTTTTTAAAAAGTCAAAACAAACACCCAGTCTCCCTTTCTGTCCTTCACCCCAAGTTGCACTCTGTGCTTCCAGCTGTGGTTCTTACTGGAACTTCTGTCAGTGATGGACATTAGGATCACTTGGCGAGATTATTCAGAAGACTCTTGGGCCTCCTCCCCAAGGATCTTGGTTCAGGAGGTGTGCAGTGAGCTCTGCAGTCGCACATACATTTACAAGGCTGCGTCAGGGATGCGCCTGTGCCCCGTCAGCCCGTGGTTTACCGTAGGAAGGACCTGGTCTGTGGGGAGGGCTTGTGTGTCTTTGATGATCATCGTTGGCTAATAGAATTGTTCTTCAGAGTCATTAACAAAAATCTGGAGGTGTGTGGTGGAGAAAATTTCTTTTTATGTGATAAAACGTTGGTATGAATGACAGTGTTAGCACCTTAAATTATATGCTAAACAGAGGCTTATGTATTTTTGTCTTAATTTGAATTTTCTGTATCCAGTTAGTGAAATTGCATGATACAAATTTGGAGAGTTCTTTGAAAAGAAATCCTGAGAATTGAGAACTGTAGTGTCATTTCTACGATAACCTTTGTTTGCTCGTTTCACATAACCTGCCAGGAACATTAGACCTGCAAATGAAGCCGTGTTTCTTCTCTTCTCGCAGACGGTTCTGACTCCAGAGATAAGCCCAAGCTTTACCGCCTTCAGTTAAGCGTGACTGAGGTCGGGACGGACAAGCTGGATGACAGCTCCATCCAGGTACGCGGTCATGGGCGGCCCTCGCTCCCTTCTGTGGGCTTACATTTCAGGGGTGAGGGCGTGGAGTGCTGGGCCGCGGCTGGGGAGCGCAGGCCCCCGTGGGGAATGGTGAGGACTGTGTCCTGATACAAATGGCTTGTTTCCCGGGTCACTTCCTTGGCCGTGGCGTGGAGAGAGCACTGTGCGTGTGTGTCCACGCTCCACCTCTAAGACTAGGAGTGGTTGTGGCATTCTGCCGAGGCGCTTTACTCTTCTCCAAAAGATGGGCATCATTTCATAGGTGCGTTTCAGGATTAAGGGAGATAGCCTGTGTGAGAGTGCCTGTCACTGGAAGCGTTAGCTGAATACAGCTCGAAAGTATGTAGTTAAGATGGTCTCACATGAGCTTTGAGTAAGGTTTGTGGCTTCATCAAAGCTGAACTTGGGCAAGTCACTCTTCCTCTGTATTCTCCTTTCTCATTGTGAAATAACGGGTCAGATTATTAGTGTCATTTCCAGTTCTAACATCCCCTCCTGCTTAGCCCAGCAGTAAAGCAGGTAAATAGGAGTTTGTAATGATGATCTGTATGGAGTTACCCATTACTATCTAAGGAGTGTGTGGGATGGCCATATGCTTTTTAACGCCTTAAATCAAGTGACTACATGCTAAAAGTAAAATGTTCACTTATTTTGACACAATTTTGGCAGTGTTTAATTACTTAGATACTACTGGAGGAAAATCCACTAAAAACACCAGAAATCCAAAGCCTATTAGATTATATTACATAAAAGGGAAACTCGCAGTTTCAAAATTCTGTTTATAATACTCTGTACTTGCTGGTGGAAGTTTCTGTGATTTTCTTTTAGTTGTTTGGTTCAGGAATTCAGCCCCATCACTGTGACCTCACGAACATGGACGGAGTTGTCACCGTCACTCCGAGAAGCATGGATGCAGAGACCTACGTGGAAGGACAGCGCATCTCAGAGACGACCGTGCTGCAGAGTGGGATGAAGGTGCAGTTTGGGGCATCCCACGTGTTCAAGTTTGTGGACCCCAGCCAGGACCACGCGCTTGCCAAGAGATCCGTGGACGGAGGCCTCACAGTGAAGGGTCCCAGACATAAGCCTGGGTAATTAGTCCATGTCAACTTTAAGAAATGCTCAAAGTAATCTGAAGTAGGCATAGATTACATTTTTTCATTTTTTATTCTGTTTTCATTTTTTATTTTGTTTTAATTTTTAAAAATTCAAAGTGGGGTTTGTGGTTCTGATTCTTGTTGATTTGGGTTGGTTTCAGAGGGGAGAAGAAGAAAGGTGTTCATCTTAAAATTGGAAGTTGTGGCTGGTTTTGAAATCATGTTTAAATTCTGTTTTTTAGCTGATTCTTTAGAACAGTACTTTATTTCTTCTTTCGTGAAGTTAGGATGTTCTGTGTAACTAGGGTTTTTTGTTGAGGTGGTTTTTTCTGTTTCTGATGGTGAAGCGCATGAAGATCTCTTACAATTCCGAATGTTTTAGCGCCGCCTGGTGCCTCTCTGAGGACTTGCACGGTGGGCCTGTTGCTGGAAGACAGAAACCCGTCTGACTATCTAGTAAAACTGTTCTGCGGGGGAGAGAATAAGATTTCTTTTGGTAATGACAATTTTAGAAAAGAGTATGCTGTTTAGCTGCTTTTATTACCCGCTTTGCAGGTTGGTGGGGCCTGGGCTGGGCAAAGCAGCTGCACGAGCTCCCTCCTGCTGTTGGACGCAGCCAGAAAGCCCCCTGCGGTGGCGGTCTTCTCTGGGTCGTGTGTCCTGCAGTTTTCTTCCATGACCTCTGGTTGACCACCCGGAGCTTATGCTGGGGGCCAGCTGTGAATTTGAGAGTTTCTTCGTGTTGGTCTTTATAATGCAGCTCATCGGCGTTTTTAATTCCAGTGTGGTTGTTCTTGGTGGTTATCACTGAGCTCTGCTGCTTTTCCAGCCTCCGTCCATTCTGAGCCCTGGCAAAGGAAACGGGTGAAAGGCAGCTAGCGCGCGTCAGACCCAGTGTCTTCTTCCCGGGCAGCACTGGATCCTCACAGATCACGGAGGCAGGTTGGAGACTGGAGTCACCGTGGGCTGTTGGAGACCCGCTGTTCCCAGCCTCTGGCCTTGAGCTCCAGGTTTCAGCACATACCCCTGCCTCTTAGTTCCCAGAGAACCCAGCGTGTGCCTTAACCCTCTACTTCTCAAGAAAATCTGTTTCTGTCTGGCTCTCTTCCAGCTCTCAGCTCAGCCTGAGCCTGCCTCTCACCTCATCCTTCCTTCTGTGTCTGGGAGGGCCGGGTTTTAATGCTGCTTTCCTGAGGTCACATCACTGATCAGCCGTTTCCCCCTTGCCTGCCTGACGTCCGTCTCCACGGGTTCCTGGGAAGGACGGGGCAAAGTATGCCTGCTTGGTATTCTTCCCGTGGGCTCCTGGCACGTTTCGGCAGAGACGGGTCACACGGAGCAGTTTGTCCTGCTGCGTTGCGTGTTGTCTTTCAGCAGTGCCTGCGCTGTTGCCTCTCGTTTGCAGTTGTGCCTTATTTTTGAGTTTTCTGTTTACTTTGATGGTGTTCCTAGTGTTGCTGTCCCTGTCTGTCTTTGTGTATAAACACGATTCCACGACTGTCTCTGTCCCGCTGTCGCCGTCAGTCCTTTGGTTTAGCGTGGTGGTGTTCTGCGGTGAGAACATCAGTCTGCTGCTGTTTGTACAGTGGCTCTTGCTTTGCAGGCCTGCAGTTGTCTCTTCTCATCGTATCTCTGGCCAAAGGCAGGGGACATCTAAGAACAGGGCTCGGATTGCATTGAGAAGAACGTGCTGTGGAATTTTATTTTTATCGTTATATCTTCTTGCAAAACTAGTGAAAACTGCTTAGTGGTTGACTATACCAGTACTTACATGTACATCCATAAATTGGAAAGGACTTCCATTTTTTTGTAAACATTACTTTTGTTCTGATGTCAAACTATTACACAAATTCCTAGGTAGATAACCCATGTGTTTTTTTTTCCACACGTGTGTGTGTGTGTATATATATGTTTATTAAGATATAATTGACATATAACATTATATTAGTTTCAGGTTTATAGCATGATGATTCGATGTTCATATGTATTGTGAAATGATCACCACAACCGGTCTAGTTAACATCCATCATCATGATTACAAAATTTTTTTGTGATGAGGACTTTTAAGAATTTACTTTCAGGACCGGCCCCGTGGCCGAGTGGTTAAGTTCTCGCGCTCTGCTTCCGCGGCCCAGGGTTCCGCCGGTTCGGATCCTGGCGCGGACATGGCACTGCTCATCAGGCCATGCTGAGGCCGCGTCTCACATGCCACAACTAGAAGGACCCACAACTAAGTATACAGCTGTGTGCCAGGGGGATTTGGGGAGAAAAAGCAGAAGGGAACAAAAAAAAAGAAGATTGGCAACAGTTGTTAGCTCAGGTGCCAATCCTTAAAAAAAAAAAAGAATTTACTTTCTTTGCAACTTTCCGATATGCACTGCAGTATTGTCAACTGTAGTCACCGTGCCGGGCGCTACGTCCCATGGCTCATTTATTTTATAACTGAGAGTTTGTACCTTCGGGCCCATTTTGTTCATCTTCCCCTGCCTCTGGCAACTACCAGTCGGTGCTAAGTTATCTCTGAGCTGAGGTTTGTTTTTTTTTTTGGTTCCACATTTAAGTGAGATCACAGGGTATTTGTCTCTCTCTGACTTATTTCACTTAACATCCTGCCCTGAGGGTGCATCCGTGTTCTCGAAAATGGTGCAGTTTCCTCCTTTTTCATGGTCGAATGATATTCCATTGTTTATATGCTACATTTTCTTTATCCGTTCATCATCACTGGGCACTTAGGTTGTTTCTGTGTCTTGGTGGTTGTAAGTAACGCTGCAGTGAACGTGGGGATGCATATATCTTTTTGAGTTAGTGTTTTTGTTTTCTTTGGATAAATACCCAGAAGTGGAATTGCTGGATTATACGGTAGTTCTATTTTCAATTTTTCAAGGGGCCTCCACACTGGTTTCCATAGTGGCTGCACCAGTTTACATTCCCACCAACAGTGTGCAAGGGTTCCCTTTTCTCCACGCCCTCGCCAACACTTGTTATTTCTTGTCTTTTTGATAATAGCCATTCTGACAGGTGTGAGGTGATATCTCCTTGTGGTTTTAATTTGCATTTCCCTGATGTTTAGTGATGTGAGCACCTTTTCATGTACCTCTTGGCCGTTCGTATGTCTTCTTTGGAAAAATGTCTATTTAGATCTTCTGCTCAGTTTTTATTGGGATTGTTTGTGTTTTTCTGAGTTGTATGAGTTCTTTATATATTTTGGGTATTAACCCCTGAACAGATACATGATTTGCAAATATTTTCTCCCATTCCATAGGTTGCCTTTTCATTTTGTTGGTGGTTTCCTTTGCTGTGCAGAAGCTCTTTAGTTTGATGTGGTCCCACTTATTTATTTCTGGTTTTTGTTAGCTTTGCTTTTGGTGTCAGATTAAAAAAATCATCACCAAGGCCAATGTCAAGGTTACTGCCTGTTTTATTCTAGGAGTTTTGTGGATTCAGGTCTTAGATTCAAGTCTTTAATCCATTTTGAGTTAATTTTTTTGGGTGGTGTATGATAGGGGTCCAGTTTCATTTCTGTGCCTGTGGCCGTCCAGTTTTCCCAGCACCGTTTGTTGAAGAGCGTCCTCTTTCCATTGTATATTCGTGGCTCCTTTGTCAAAAAATTGGCTATGTCTGTGTGGGTTCATTTCTGGGCGCTCTGTCCCGCCCCGT
>NC_060274.1:2204460-2333208 GCF_021613505.1 Equus quagga | reverse complement strand
GTGTGGGTTCATTTCTGGGCGCTCTGTCCCGCCCCGTTGCGCTGTGTCTGTTTACGGCAGTGCCACGCTACTGTGACTGCTCTTTCTGTTCTTCCTGCTGTCGAGTGCATTCCAACTCCTAGTGCCCCTGGGGATGGCAGAGCAGGACCCTGCCTGTTCTTTTTGCACCATCTTCTCACCTTCCAGGGCTACAGAAGACAGTGCTCCGCTGCTGTTCACAGGATTTTCATGGCCAGTTTTTGGAAGTGGGGGCCAGATCCTTCTTCCTAGTCTGTCCTAGTCTGGAAGCTCCGCTGAAACCCGTCCACCATGACCCTGGCCTGAAATCCCAGTGGCAGAGCTTCCAGCATCACAGCGACCTGCAGCCACCACAGTGTGACAGCGACAGACGGGTGGTGTGGGTCCCCGACTGGGAAATGAACCCAGGCTGTGGCAGTGAGAGCGCCAAATCTTAACCACTTGGCCGCCAGGCTGGCCTTTGATCACGATAGCCTTGTGGTATAGTTTGAAATCAGGGACTGTGATGTCTCCAGCTTTGTTTCTTTCTCAAGATTGCTTTTGCTTTTCGAGGTCTTTTGTAGTTCCATACAAATTTTAGGATTGTTTGTTCTATTTCTGTGAAAAATGCTGTTGGAATTTTGATAGGGATTACATTGAAACTGTAGGTTGCTTTGGGTAGTATGGACATTTTAATAATATTAGTTCTTACAGTCATGAACATGGACTATCTTTCCGTTTATTTGTGTCGTCTTCGGTTTCTTTCATCAGTGTCTTAGTTTTCAGAGTACTGGCCTTTCACCTCTTTGGTGAAATTTATTTCTTAGTATTTTATTCTTTTTGATGCAATTGTAAGAGGGATTTTCTTAATTTCTCTCTGATAGTTCATTATTAGTGTGTAGAAATGCAACAGGTTTTTGTGTATTGATTTTGTTTCCTGCGCCTTTACTGAGTTCCTTTATCAGTTCTAACAGCTTTTTGGTGAAATCTCCAGGATTCTCTCTGTATAATATCATGTCATCTGCAAATAGTGGCAATTTTACTTCTTCCTTTCCGATTTGGACACCTTTCGTTTCTCCTTCTTGTCTGGTTCCTCTGACTGGGCCTTCCAGTGCTATGTTGAATAAAGGTGGTGAGAGTGGGCATCCTTGTCTTGCTCCTGATCTTAGAGGAAAAGCTTTCCACTTTCCCCACTGGGTATGATTTTAGCTGTGGGCTTGTCATATGTGTCCTTTGTTATGTTGAGGTACATTCCCTCTATACCTATTTTGTTGAAAGTTTTTATAAATATCATAAATGGATGTTGACTTTTGTCAAATGCTTTTCCTGCACCCACTGAGTTGATCATTTGCTTTTTATTCTTCACTTCGTTAATCAGTTGTATCACACTGATTGATTTGCAGGTGTTGAAGCCTCCTGGCATCTCTGGAATAAGACCCCATTGATCATGGTGTGTGATCCTTTTAATGTGATCTTGACATGAGTTTGCTAATATTTTGTTGAGGGTTTTTGCATCTATGTTTATCAGGGATGTTGGCCTATAATTTTTATTTCTTGTGATATCCTTGTCTGTTTTTGGTATCAGGGTAATACTGGCCTCGTAAAATGAGTTTCGAAGAGTTTTTTCCTCTTCTCTTTTTTTTGGAGTTTGAGCAGGATTGGTATTCATTGTTCTCTGAATGTTTGGTGGAGTTCACCAGTGAAGCTGTCTGGTCCTGGACTTTTGTTCATTGGGAGGGTTTTGATTGCTAATTCAGTCTCCTTACTGGTAATTTATGATGCTCCGGTTTTCTGCTTCTTCATGAGTCAGTCTTGGTAGGTTGTGTGTTTCTAGGATTTACCCATTTCTTCTGGGTTGTCCAATTTGTTGGCATATACGTGGTTCATAGCTGTAGCTAAAGGTTTGTCAGTTTATCCTTTCGAAGAACCAGCTCTTAGTTTCACTGATCTTTTTAATTGTCTTTTTAGTCTCTTTCATTTATTTTCGCGTTGATCGTTGTTATTTCCTTCCTGCTAGTGACTTGGGGCTTCGTTGTTCTTTTTCTAGCTCCTTGAGCCGTACCTGATACAGCTCTTGTTAACTGCAGGCTTCAGGTCTGTGTCTGCAGAGTCTTGGGGAAGGTATTCTAGCAAGGTGTCAGTTTGACATTGGTGGTCGGTGTGGGAATTTGAGGGACTTGTGATGACACATTGATTCATTTATGTGTTCATTTAGTCTGCATTCATTGAGCACCTGTGTCTTGTGTCATTGTGCTCTGAGAGCTGAGCTGACCAAGACATGGTTCCTACACGCAAAGGTCATACTTTGACCATGTTATCAAAGAGATACATAAAGTCACTTTGTAATTGTTCACATATCCAGAATGCAGTACAAATGAGTCCATGTTAAACTTGAAAATTTTCACAGGTTTGGAGAAAAAAATAAAGATCTTTGCATGGAGTTGAGTGAATTTGTTATTCTAGGATGATAATTACAAATGGAATCAAGAAGGCTTTGCTTATATTCCTGTGCATCCGTAAGAGGGAGTCAAGGGTGGGTAAGGTACATATGTAGCTTTGATAGATGACAGAAGCAGGTGAACTGTCCTGTTTCGTGTTCTCGTTATCAGAGACAAAACAACTGAATTTCTTATTCAGGCCAGTTGAAACCAGCAGAAGTTTTTCTATGTTTTGTGAATATCTTGGTGACAGAGGATAAGTATTTAATTTCAAAAAACTTTGTAATGTAGTGCATGAAGTCATGTCCAGAAAGTTGACGATATTTGGCCTTTAGTAAAAACTTTTATTTTCTCAAAAACTATATTTGAAAGTGTTGTAGTATTTTGTAGTCCAAGGTGATTTTCTTTTCGTAGGGATGGAGTAGAAGAGGAATTTGCACCTGCTTTGCTGAGTAGAAAACTTGCTTTGAACTTCTGCACCACTTCCTGGTTTCATTTTATAGATTGCGCTTAAATACAAGTTTCACGTTACCGTAGTGCTTTGAAATTAGGCCATGCATTTTTCAAATATTGTAACAGAAGGGATGTTCATTCTTGTGGATTAGCTTGTGCAGAAGCCCAGGAAGTGTAATCACGTACTCCTCCTGTGGTCTCTGGGTGCTGTCGGGGCTCTTTCTCCCCGTCGTTGGGCCTCTCTCATGGGCTGGGACCAGTGGATTGTGTTCATTCTGCATTTGTGCCAAAGAACTGTAGCTTGCCTCAGGTCATTGACTCTTTAAAATGAAACTTTGTTCGTATTCTGAGTTAATTTCTCATAACGATGAGTTTAGAGGTTTTGGTATTTGAGACAGTCCAAAAGATTGTTTAAACTAGACTAAGTCTGGATCTGATTACTAACATTATCAGAAATTTCCCCATTTCTTTATTTGTAGCCTAAGTAGTGGATAAGTGGATAAGTAGGGGATAAGTTCTTAAAAAGTCATCAGATTGGCTTTCAAACAAGAGGGCCGCTTAGCCCCTGTGCCTGGTCCTCCCCGTGAGCACTGTCATCTTGCCTCTGTCCACGGTGGGCCCGTGGCTCCCTCGACGTCTGGACTTCATTTATGTGCTGTGTGCAGCCCAGAGACACTTACGTGATGAAACACCTTGCTTTTTTCCTTATCATTCCTTTCAATTTATTGTTATTAAAGTGTAGTTTTAAAAAATATCCTGGAAGTGTTCAGCTTACATCAGTAAGAAAAGTTCATAGAGTTAGAACAGTTTGTTTTTTCTTTAACTTTATTTGCTGAAAATAAAGTGATTTCTTGATCTCTGAACATTGGGATATTTAACTAACTGTCCCTTTTGTATTACTAAGAAGAGGCTGTGCCTTATCATTTAAGAATTATTAATTCTATGTATTTCTTTTTTTACCCCAACAGAGTTGTTCAGGAGACGACTTTTGACTTAGGAGGAGATGTTCACAGTGGAACAGCATTGCCAACGAGCAAGGTGGGTAACAGTGTGGTACCTGATAGGGCAGTGTGTGTTTACCCTTGTGAGATGCCGTGGATGAATTATTGGTAATATGCTCGTCAAACTGTTACAAAAACAGACTTCACAGTGGTCTCTACACGTGGCTTGTCCTCGTCTGTTGAATTCTCTCTTAGTGATACGTGGATGACATTAGCAGCCTGTCTTTTCCGTAAGGCCAGGGAAGTGGTGCTTTCTCTCCCCAGCAGCGTGCCCCAGGCCTGTCGCCTCTGTAACCAGCCTTCTCGGTCAGGTGACCCCTGAAGACTCCTGCTCTTGGTGACGTTACTCGGCTTCGGTGCTGGTTCTGCCTCTCAGCTTTCCTTCCCAGACACTTTGCTTCCACAGTTATTCCTTATCTCTTGCGTAATCTTCATTTCTGTCCTCATTTTGATTACCTATTGCTGGGTGACCAAACACCCCAAAACTTAGTGAATTAGAACAGCAGCCGGTTTGTGTGTTTCCACTTGTGCAGTGTGGTTTGGACTCACCTGGGCAGTTTGTTTGCCGGTCCTGCTGGTGGTTGCTTGTGTGGCCGCATTCAGCTAGTGGGTTGCTTGGTGGCCGGGCTGTGCTGGGACGGCTGAGCCTCCCTGTCTTCCTGTCATCTCAGGTCCTCTCCTGGACCTCTCACCCCATCGTCTGTCCATGGGGCAGCCGGACGTCCTGGTGCCTCCCAGGGAGCACAGAGCGTGCAGCCCTCCTGAGGCTGGGCCTGGAGCTGGCCCCGCGGAGCTTCCCCCACCTTCCGTTGGTTAAAGCGAGGCACGGGCTCGGCCCAGATGCAGGGGAGGGCCTCCTCGAGGTGGGACCCATCAAAGCCAGGCCTCAGCAGCGTCAGAACGTGTGGCAGTGTCTCCTGGTTCTAAACCCTTACTGTTCCAGCCATTGCCCACGGTTTTCTGCTCCTGTTCACAGCACGGTTTCTGGAGGAGAGAATCTGTGGTTGCTGTCCCCGCTTCCTGTAACCCATCTCCTTTCCTCGCTCCCCCGGCTCCTGCCCATGCACAGGGACTGTCAGCCGCGGGCTCTGCCGACTCCAGGTTCGAGTCCCGTGCTTGTTCTCCATCGGTCTTCGCTGGGTCCCCGCTTCCTTGGTGCGCTTTCTTCTTTCAGCTTCCAGGGTGTCTCCCCGATTCTTCCCACTGCATGCTCCTTCCTCCTCAGTCTGATTTGTGGGTTCTGCCTCCTCCTCCTTCACCTGACTTATGAAATGGGGGGGGGGCCAAGGTTTCAGACCGGGGCCCCTCCTCTGTGACACCTGTTCCCTGTGGTCTTAGGCAGTTTTTCCTCAGTTAAGACACCATCTTTGTGTTCATTACTCCCGCTGTCGTTGGTCCGACCTCTCCCCACTCCACAGTCTTGCTTGACATATCCATGAGTTTGTCCAGCACGTATTTCAAGTTTAACGTAACTAAAACAAAACTAGATTTTCCTTCTCAGACATCCTTCTTTCCCTGATCCTTCCCTATTTAAGTAAATGCTACCCCATCCACAGCGGTGCTCCATCTGTCGCAAGTTATCCGTGGTTCCTTCTTTCTCTCAGCCTGTACATCCAACCATCGGCAAGGTCTGTTTGCCCTGCCTCTGAAGTAGTCCCCGCCTGCCTGCCTTTCTCCCTGTCGCTGTCGGAGGTCCAGCTTAGGCTATGGTTGTCACGGTGGGAGGACTGCGAGCGTCTTGGAGGGCAGCGCCTCTTCATTCTGTTCTGTCCCATCGCTCTCCTCCCAGCAGCCAGGCTGATGTTTTGAACATGTAAATTCGGTCCTGTTACTGCCGTGTCTTCACGGCCCGCGCTGGCTTCTCCTCCCACACGCCACGCAGTCTTCACCGGCTCACACAGCTCCTTGGGTGACCTGGCCCCTCCGTGTCAGCTTAGCGTGTGCTGGCCGGGGCTCCACTGCTCCACGCAGGCCACACTGGCTCCCCTCCCTGACGCCTGCCTCTTTCCCATCTGAAGCCCGAGTGTGTGTTCTTCTAGAATGCTCTTTCTGCTGGTTTTCACATGGCTAGTCCCTTCTTATCTCAGACCTCAGCTCAAGTCACCTCCTTGAAGAAGTCTTCCTTGATCATCCAACCACTGTTATTATGCCTAAGTTCTCTGTGCAGCTGTTATTTCATCTGATACTTTCTCGTTTGTTGATTGACTGTGGACGGTGAGTGCTGTGAAAGTAGGGCTAGTGCTTGGTCTGTTCACTACGTCCTCCTGGTGCTGCGAAAGTGCCCAGTACGTGAGATTCCCAGGAAAGATCTGCTGAGAGAGTGAATGAATAAATACCCTTGAGACCAAACATAACTGTCTTTATTAAAACCTCAATTTCTCATAAACATGTATAGTCAAAATAGAAAACTTGGTAAGTTGAGAAAAAAATGAAAATCATGTATCCACAACTTTTAGCTGGCTGTTGGTGACATTCGATGGGTATTTTTCTGAACTCTTTATTCATGTATGTGTGTGTTTATACTTTCTAACATAATTAAATCTCTATGCATGCACCCACGCACACACACTCCTTTCTCTCCTTCCTTTGGCTATTTTGTGAGCATTTCCTTTGAAAATCATTTAAAAACAAGCCAAAATTGTTCTGTAATATGTTAGCATGTAAAATGCTGTAAGATGTTTCCAGCGTACGAGAAAAGAGTATCGTTTATGAAGTGGGTTGTATAATCTCATTTATGGAAAACAGGAAAAGCTAGAAGGATATATACAGCACAGTGTTAATGTCTAGTTGGTAAGACAAGGATGATTGTTATTTACTTATCTATGTTTCATTTCTACAGTAAACAGATGTGATAAGAAAACTTACATAAAATTTTTACTCTAATGCATTTCTTTATATGAATTTTTTTCTTCCGTTCTGATTGTTGTCTTAGCATAAATAAGTCATCTTTTTTGTCTGCCGTAGGTTGGCTAAGAGTGTGTGCTGTTTGGAAGGACTTAAATGTACTGTATTGAGTTGCTGTGTGTCTGGTTTTCCCTATGCTGATTAAGGGCAAGAAGTAAACCAGTTTCTGTACTGAATTCTTCATTAGGTATTGAGCTACAATGAGCAGATTTTTTAATCCTTTCTTAAAACTAGCAAATAAAGACCATAACTCTTCATATTGTACATAGTCTCTCAGCTGTGTCCTGGTTAGGAGAGCTTTTTGGATAAAGTCACTATTATTACTGTATTTTCTGAAGAAACCGTGTGTGTATGTCCCACTTTTGCATGCGTGTGTTTTAAAGCCGACATCTCGCGCTCTGAAAAGGGAAGTGGCTGTGTTGTATTATTCCTTTAATGGCAGTGTGTTCCTGGCTGTGCCACTGTGGACATGACGTCCTCCGCATGGCTGTGCCTTTTTCTCGTCTCTGCTCTTGCTCATCATCTGTGCCTCGTCTTCCCTGCGTGGCAGCCTTGTATCAGATCTTCACCTGCAACGCTGAGTGTCGCGCTTGGTTGGTTGGCGTGGTATGTTTAAACGCTTTGTGTTTTCCCCTTGGACTAGAGCGCCACGAGACTGGACAGTGACAGAGTGCCGTCTGCCTCCAGCACAGCCGAGCGAGGGATGGTGAAGCCAATGGTCAGAGAACAGCAGCAGGATTACCGCCGGCAGGACAACAGGTGGGGCGTTTTCCTCTTTCATGTGGGAGCGGGGAAGGCTTCTTAGGGGATTTGGGTAAGGATGCTTGAGTCCCTAGGGGTATAGCTGATGTGTTAGGGTGCTACAGGATTTTTGAGAGTGTTTCCTTTTCATGTTATTGAATTGAAAACAGTGCTTCATCAGCCGTTGTATCCCTCGCTGCTCTGCCACCGTGTTACCCGTCAAAGCAGGAGGCACACTGAATTAACGTCTCTGCTTTACGTGTGCTGCTCTGAAAAACGTGGGGAGAAGGAGTTTTTATAGAGTTTAGTATTTGATAATTTTTATATTTAGATAAAACTAGTTATTTCACCCATTTCTAGAAGAAATCCTCATATGTTTAAAAATGCACGGAGCCAAAATTGCTTTTGAAGTCGGGTTTTTTAAGAGTGACAGAGTTCCGTGCTGCTGTGTCTCATGCTCTGCTGTGCTGCTCTCTGCCTCTTGGGGGGGATGGATTATTTTTCTTCTGACATTGTTCTTGCCCAGCTTTATTGAACAGAGAAATTCTGCCTTTTGTTACTTCCTTTTCTTATGATTTTTAAATATATATCACCTTAATAAGTCAGACTTCGACTTCTTTGTGACCTCTGAAATTGTTGAAATGTTGGAAAGCCGTGTCAGTGCCTCGGACACGGTGGCTGAACAGCACATGGCGCATTGCAGGTGCAGATCAGTGTAGACGGCAGCAGTGGTGCCAGCACTGCCCCGTGGCTCTGAAGGTCGCAGGGGCAGCGGGGGCGCACGGCAGGAACGCTTGCACTGCTCTCGCTGTCGGCAGGGGCACCGGGGCCCGCGTCTTTGGGCGCAGTCCAGACGTTTGATCAGGCTGTCCTGACTTCCCCGCACAGTCACAGGTCCAGTGCCCGAGGCGTTAGCTGAGGTGGTGACTTGCCCAAGGTCACTTATCAAGTCCGTGACAGGCTACTGATACAGTCTTTTAATTTCCCATCTTCCAGCAGAGGGCACTGTATATCACAAGATTTTAATATCATTCATCATAGTAATTAAATTTGTACATTTATATGGGAATCTCAGGTTTTTACTTCGTTTTTATTGTGGGCTTTTGGTTTTTACTCAAGATTTTCGTTGACTATGTGAGTTTTTTTACATGCACTAATAGTCTACTTTCTGTGCCCATACTTGTTTTTGGTGGTGTAGTGTAGAATAAGATGTTCAGAACGGCAAATTAGTGCTGTAAGGAATGCCTCTGTTTATTGAGAGGTACGAAGCATAGTTCTTCGTCCATAAATATTTGATTGAATGAATGAATCAAGAGATGGGGGAGGGGAAAGATATTAGGATAATGCTTTAGGATATGCAAAATTAATAAGTAAGCTATGTTAATATAGTGTCGAAATAGCCAGATGATAGTTCACTGTATGTCAGAAATTATTTTATTCTGTGAGCATATATTTTAATTAATTTCTTGCAAGGTCAGATTATTTTGCTTTGCAAAGACTTTATTAAAGGTTTTATTTGACCTATAAATATGTTATTTTGTTGATATTAAGATAGTGATAGAAACATGATTTTTCCCATTTTTAGCCCTTGTGTTTTTCACATATACAGTATTGGTGTAAGCAGTACTTAACTGGTGTATGGTCGTGTGCTGCGTAACGGTGTTTCTGTCAACGGTGGACTGCATATGTGACGGCGGTCCCATAAGTAGCATTTAGCCTAGGTGTGTAGTAGGCTATGCCATCTAGGTTTGTGTAAATACATTCTATGATGTTCACACAGTGAAGAAACAGCCTAACGACGCATTTCTCAGAATGTGTCCCCATCATTAAGTGATGCATGACTATATTCATAAAAATCTGAGTCACTTTAATAAGCATGTTTGAAACACTAATTTTAGTCAAGGAAAAATCCTTTTGAATGATGGGAATGACTTTTAAATTATCACTGCCATTTTAAAATTTTTTTCAATAAGAATTTAAATTCCTCACTTTTACTAGATTTGTTAAATTAATGAAATATTAACAATTGATAAAATTTATCCAGGTTCATTTTATGAATATTAAATTGAAAATAACTGCTTATCTGCAATTTTAGATGTCTGTAAATATGGTGGTATAAGAGAGATGTAAAATATTTGAGAATTTATCTGTTTTTATAAGAGCATCTTTTATAGCTAAATTGTTAAGTCCAAATTATTTAATCATAGACTGGAAAATAAATTTTGAAGCATATAATTTGATGAAAAGAAGATTTTTGGTTTTACTTTTAATGATTATAATAGTTTGCGTTAGCTCACATCGTGTTTTCTCCTTACCTTTTGATGCATGGAGAAGATGGGAATGAACGGAAGAGAACGTTTGTTTGTTGGAGAGGAGTTATTTTAGTTAGCTAATATATAGTGTATAAATCTGTAATCATCATAGGGTTTTTTTTGAAAAAGTTTTTTATTATTTGAACTAACTTATTTAATGAGTGGATATACCAATGATTGCAAATGTTTAATTCTGGTAGGTTATTACCCATTTGTCTAAGATTGATAGACTTAAATGTTGCTGCAGAAAGTGACTGTCATTTTGAATCAAGAATAAATTCAAATATTTTGATAACTATGTTGACTTTCCATTTCACCATATATGAAGATTTATTTGAATAAATATTGACCTCAGTTTGGTTTGAGCCAATAGTTAGCTCAATAGCTCTTTCATCCCATTGTAAAGTCATTATAATCCCCACTGTTTAATTTTCAGTTATGTTTGCAGAAAGACAGAACATAGGTTCCTTTGCTTTGCTGTCAGTTTTAATTTTCTTATCTTTTCAAGGACAGATTTTTGGAGAATTATCTCTGTTAAAGTTGAACTAAAATGATAAAGATATTGAACTGCTAAACTAATCCTTTGGGTATTTGTAATTTTGGGGGCGGGGGTGGGTAACAAATGTTATACATAAAATATGACTAGTAGCGAACTGAATTAGAGTAATAGTTAAATTGCTTGAAATTCTGATCAAATGTCTAAATGAGAGTAAACTGAACACTATCCATCTAGAAAAGTATAAATCTATTAAGATGAGATCTAAACTGGATTTGTAGTTATTTGTCTGGCACATTTTAGAAAGTCTCTTCTTACTAATGGCTTTCAAATGTTTTTGACCCCAGTGCGTAACACAGTCATGCTTTTCATGGTGCCCTGGTGGACGTGTACTTCCATGTGTCTATGTTTATAACTGGGAGAAGACTTCCCATAACACTGCCCACCTTCCATCCGACCAGTGGGGGCAGGGTGACCCACTGTTGGAAGAACTCTTTTATAGGAATAGAAATGTTCCTGACCTTTGGGTTAATTTGATCTGGAGTGCCTGGAAGGACGTCACATTAATACAGTGCTAGTTCTCAGAAAGGTTCCAATGTATAGTTTCTCTTTGTTTATATTTTTTGGCAGTTCCTTATTTTTGTAGTGTCAGGCTAAATGATGAAAAATCCCTGGGATTTATGTGACTTTAAGAAGAGATGTGAGTAAGTAGGATATGTTTTTTTAAGGCGTGTGTCACTGTGAAAAATGCTGATACTGAATGGCTGAAGGGGACCTTCCGGGGTCGTCTTATCTTTCTCAGGAGAGAAGACCATGTCTGGCTCTTAGGAAGTTTTCCTCTTTCATGTATGAGAGCTCAGTTTCAAGCTCAGCATGGTTTAGGTTTTCCGCGTGTCTCCAGCAGTCACTTGAGCCAGCACCACAGCAGGTGCACGACAGCCCGGTCTCCATCCTCCGCACAGAGTCTTCGTTAATAATGGAGACGCTGGTCAGATCTGTTCTCAGGACGGAAGCAGATACTTCAAGGAACTGACCCCTGTGAGGAGCTGGGATGTGATCGCTCCTAGCGCGCTCGTCGGATATTTGAATAGGTTATGTAGGAAAATGAGGCACTGCCTTGGTCTGTGTGTTACTTGAAAAACTATATGGGAGTTAAAAAATCATTGCAGACATCTACACAGGTTGTCAGTGATGTTATTAGCTGTGTGACCTGAGTTTAAGAGATGGCAACGTTCTTCTTTCAGAACTCAGGATCTTCCTGGGCCTGAGCTCATATTGCCTGCAAGCATTGAATTCAGGGAGAGTGGTGAGTAATTTCAGATTCCGTTGTTAGTGAATTATTTCTCGTTCCGTTTTTCTCCATCTGATTTTCATGGGTTTTTCTTTTTTTTCTTTTTTCTCCTTTTTTGAACTCTTCGCAGCTGAAGATTCATTTTTATCTGCCATTATCAATTACACGAATAGCTCTACAGTCCACTTTAAGCTGTCCCCTACATACGTGTTATACATGGCCTGTCGGTATGTATTGTCGAGCCAGTACAGGCCCGACGTCAGTCCCACGGAGCGGACGCACAAGGTGATTGCGATCGTCAACAAGATGGTGAGCATGATGGAAGGGGTGATCCAGGTGAGCACAGCCGCCACGCCGCCACTGCGGTCCTCGCGGCCGTAACTTCTAGACCAAGGCAGTCTCTGTAACTTGCCGGATTTGGTGATGTGTTTGACTTTATTTTGAGAATAAAGGTAGATAAATAATATTGATTGTATAGCTTTAAAAGCTGAAAGGAATTAGAAACTTTTTTCTATTTCTTTCCTACAAACTTTACAGTAAGGGAAGAACTGTATGTGGTAACATAATGGTCATGAAAAAGACCCTTAAAATTGCAGTAGTTGTTGTGAGAAAGGAGTTGTTGTGGGTTTTCTTACAACTTTTTAAAAAATAATTTATTCAGGTGGAAGTCACTTAACATGAAATTAGCCATTTTTAAGTGAATGAGTCAGTAGCTTTTGGTACATTCACAGTGTTTTGGAGCCACCACCTCTGTCTGGTTCCAGAACTTTCCCATCACCCCAGAGTAACACTCCTTACCCGTTAAGCACCTTCTCCCCAGCACCCTTTCCTCCATTCCCTGGCAACCACCGTAGAATTTTCTACTGGTTATAAGAAGGCCTTGGCTCTTTTTTGTGAGGAAGTTTGGCCCTGAGCTAACATCTGTTGCCAATCTTCCTCCCTTTTTTTTCTTTCTGTTTTTTTTCCCTCCCCAAAGCCCCAGTGCATAGCTGTATATCCTACTTGTAGGTCATTCTAGCTCTTCTATGTGGGCTCCTGCCACAGCATGGCTCAGTGAGTGGTGCATAGGTCCGAGCCCAGGATCCGAACCCTTGAACCCCAGGCCTCTGAAGAGGAGCGTGCATATTTAACCACTCAGCCACGGGCCCGGCCCCCTGGCATTTGCTTTTTTATAATTAGCCTACTATGATGTTGGTACTAATCGTCTGGGTTTTTTAATAGCCCTTATACGGGTATAATGGACATGACGATGAAACTCAGGTTCCAACTCTTTCATAAACCTGTTTTGAAAATTTCCAGAAGTAAGGGTGTTCTCTTGGCAGAATGATTTATTTCCTTTAATTACTTTCTATCTATAGTTGATAAAATTGGCCTAAGAGTTTTCACAACTTACATATAATTTGAAGATTTAATCTTTCAAGTCCTTAAAATTAAATTTACAGATTTTTAGAAGTTTTTCCTAAATCATCATCAGTGCTGTGATTCAGCTGTAACTCTAATGTGTGACGTGAAGTAACGTGACTGGATGGTTCGGTGGTTTTCTCCTGTCAGGATAAATTGAGGCAAACTAATCTTTTAATTCCCTCAGAATTGTTTTAAAAGGCCAGAATTTTTCAAGGAATGTTTCTTTTATGTTTGAGTGGTTAGCATATAAATTTGATGGGGTTTTTATTCTCTTACCCAAGTGAGGAAGTAGATAAAAAGGAAAGCCATTTTATTTGGATACCATTTTGTTCCTCTCTCATTATTTTATAATCGAATGTGGATTTCCTTTTCAGTTGTCATTCAGAGCCATTGTCTGTCTTCCGTCCTGTTTGGGTTTCTAAAGCCTGTTTCAAATTGTGAAACTCCTGTCGTCAAACTACTTTTGATAGACTTTTCCTTATTGAATTTGAACTAGTTAGTGAAATTGCCATTATCAAAACCAGTCTTTTAAACTTCAGAGTTAGGTTTAGTATGTGATTGGAGGGATCTTAAAGTTTTAGAAAACAGCGATGGTAATGAATCATTTAAATTCTTTAATTTGTAAAAACCTACTTTCAAAAGCAATTCACTCCTTTTTAGTATAAGTTTTTTTATACATTTTTAAATTCTCAAGTTTTATTTTTACTGTTTCTGTTGGTCTTTCCTGTCTCTTTCATTCTTATTAATGAACCTAGGGGAATAGCTCATCGTGGTGTACCTTTAAGGAGTCAAACACAAAGTGTAATTAAAAGACAGTGAGAAATCCCTCCTTTCTAAATCTTTTAAAGAGATCGGTATGTTCATGTGTTGACTGTAACATCTTCTTTATAAACTCCGGGAGTTCACTTAGTTATTGTGCCAGTGTTAAGAACAGAGAACTAATCGTTTATGCCGCTTCCACAGCTGCTTCAGTGCCATAAATGAATGTGTAATTTGAGAATAACATAACTAAATGTCGTACCTTCATGTCGTACCTTCATATTAGTGTTTTGATTTTTTTAAACTATCATGATTGTTTACAAGTTTCTTTCTCTCGTTCTGCTTGATTTCCCCTCGTCTGTTTTTCTCCAGGATGTAGACCAGGTTGATCAGGTAGGACATACTGCTGGGAGCTGATCCTAGCTACGTTGGCTTAGCTGAGTTTCTCATGCTGCTTCCATGTCAAAATACGATACTACAGCTGGACTGAACAGTTCATAACACTCATTCAGCAACTGAAACATGCAGTACTAAAATCCTTTTTTGACTGTGCAACCTTTATTAGCATTTCATAATTTCTGCTTAATGCACTTCAGTGTGGATATGAAATGACAAGTTCTGTTTCTTCTCCTTATTGTTTATCCTTGGTTCCTATTCTTTGGATCTCATCTGAGGCTGCCTGGCCTGCACATGTGGTCGGGAGAGGATGTGATAGATCAGTACTTGATACCGAGTTGCTTGGTGTCCACCCAGTGACTCTGAGTATCAGGGTGGCTGTGGGTAACATGGATACGTGTGTGTATACTTCACAGATTACCAGATAATGCACAGTTCCCAATTTGGCCTGGTGGTATCTGCTATCTCCATTTCTCCACTGGTTCCATGAGTTGTGGCTAATTAGACCCATGTGTCTGTACGTGAATCCTCAAAGGCAGCTGCGGTGGGGGGTGTTCCTCGCCCATGGCTGTGTTTCACCAAATTCCTCTGCACCTATCTGGTATCTGTGGTAAATACCTTGGTGAGAATGGGAAGGTACTGGCCTATCTTCAGCAGCTTTTAAAGAGCATTCCTTTTTATTTCTGCCGCTTTGGTTTGTCCTGTGGTTGCTTATGGACATGTGTTCTGTCTGCAGAAACAGAAGAACATTGCAGGGGCTCTTGCCTTCTGGATGGCAAACGCCTCTGAGCTTCTCAACTTCATCAAGCAGGACCGAGATCTCAGTCGAATCACATTGGATGCCCAAGATGTTTTAGCACACTTGGTTCAAATGGCGTTTAAGTAAGGAACACGTTTTTGGAGATGACACTATTCTATAAAGATTTAAATCATAAGTTTTCTTGTTGAATTTTCAAGATTAATTTTAAAGGTTTTTATTTACCCTAATTGAAGATGAATATCAAGAAGCATAAATAACTATGTGCAAAATTTGTTGACTTAATAAATTGAATTTAGTGAGCCATGTTTCAAGAATCCTGAGAGTAAAGCTGTTCTGTTTTTTCAATGGAAAATGTTTCTAAACAGTCCACATTGTTTCACATGTGGGATCCTGCCTGACAACAGCAATGTTGTCATGCTGAGATTAATAAAATTCTTTCCATATTTTCAGATATCTGGTTCACTGTCTTCAATCAGAACTGAATAATTATATGCCAGCCTTTCTGGATGACCCGGAAGAGAACAGTCTGCAAAGACCGAAAATAGGTGAGGATGTTCTTTTCTTTCCTTCCGTTCCTCCGCCCCTGCTTCCCTCTCCTATGTAACCTCATTTAATATAGAATAGATGTAAGAGGGAGATATTTTTTAAATAGATGAGATGTCCTATTGGATTTCGCATCCTTTCAAATAATAAATTTTGCTACCGTGTTTTATTAGAGAATAGTAAATCATTTCGGTGTGTCATTCTGGTCATACTTTTTCAGAAAGTCTCTTAGGGTGAACTTAAATGTTAAATAAGTATAGTTAGTTAGTATCTGTCTAGTTGGAGACCACGTCGCCTTTCCTCTTTGAATGAGATTGGTATTTTAGAGGTGACTAAATAGGTATTATTACCATACAGGTATTGTTGTTACGATACAAGTATTGTTACCAGTACCGATAGGTGCCATTGCTACCATTATGTAAATTTACTGCTCGTTTGGAAGACTCTTGGCGAATGACGTTCGGGGCCCTGTCTCCGTCCTGCTTTTCTGCACAGACGATGTCCTGCACACACTCACGGGCGCCATGTCTCTGCTGCGACGCTGCAGAGTGAACGCCGCACTGACCATCCAGCTCTTCTCTCAGCTCTTCCACTTCATCAACATGTGGCTGTTCAACAGACTGGTGACGGACCCCGAGTCGGGACTGTGCTCCCACTACTGGGGGGCGATCATCCGCCAGCAGCTGGGGCATGTTGAGGCGTGGGCAGAGAAGCAGGGCCTGGAGTTGGCCGCCGACTGTCACCTCAGCAGGATAGTGCAGGTGGGCGTGCTGCATCTCGCTGCCCCATGGCTCAGGCACCTCTTTGTGAAGGGCTGTGATTCTGTCGTGGGTGAGGACTGGGACTCAGCGAGCCCTCCGCACGCCCTATTGGGGTTTTCCATGTGTACAGACTATGAAACAGCGGTGTGGTAGTTTGCCCGGGTCACTGTTACAGACTGCAACAAGCTTGGTGGCTTGTTTTAAACAGCAGAAATTTGCTGTCTCAGCCTGGAGGCCAGAAGTCCAAGATCAGGTGTGGGCGGGGTCTGCTCCTTCCAGCTGCGGGAGAATCTATCCCGGCCTCTCTGCCAGCTGCTGGTGGGCTGGCGCCTTTGGTGTTCCTGGGTGTGCAGATGCGTCACCCCGATCTCAGCCATCCTCTTCACAGGACATTCTCCCCGTGTGCCCGTCTGTGTCCAGATGCCCACTTTATAAGAACACCAGTCACGTGAGACCTACTGACCTCATTGTAACTTGATCACTTCTGTTAAGACCCTTCTATCTCCAAATAAGGCCACTTTCTGAGGCACATGGGGTTAGGACTGCAACATATGAGCTTTGAGGGGACACAGTTCAGCCCACAGCAGGTGGTAACCAGTAGAATAAATATCCTTAAAGGGTCCTTTTTATTGAGATCAGTAAGGTATGTTTCATAAAGCTTCATACTGAAAGATAAATTCCAGTTTAAAAATGGGTGGTAATTAGCTCTCAAGAACACAAAGCCAGGTAACCACACAGCAGAAGCCTTTAGCGATATGCGAAAGACGGAGGAGGAGTCAGCATCCGCCCCAGAAAGTCAGCAAACCAGACAGGAAGAGAGGAATGAAGGAGTGCAGCACGGCTGTGTCCTAATGCCTTAGTCAGCTCTGAGGGAATTTGTGAGACATTCAAAACCTGGGTGGTATTTTGTATTATTATTACAGTGTATAGTTTTTTATTTTTTCTTAATTTCTTAATCTCTTTTAAAGAGCTTTAGTATAGAAAGAGGCCACTGCTCTCTCACTTTGAGTCAGCTAGTTAAAAAAGGTCATTACAATGAAACTTTATTCAGACCCCATTAATCGGTAATCTGAATGGTTATGTAAATGTCTGAAGTTTCTGAGAGAAGTTTTTAAATGCTTTATGAATGTAAATAAATCTCATTATACATATATATTTTAGTGAAGTTAAGAGGCCATCTAAGAACCTTTACTAGACAATGCTTTCACTTCGTTTAATGTGTATAGTTGATGTTAATGGAACTTAACATCCTGCATTTCAGAATCAAGCTAGCAAGTTATTACAGTTTCACAGACGTTACATAAAGGAGACTATTCGTGAAATGCTTTTAAATTATGACATTTCACGGCATCTGTTCTTTTAATAGGCAACCACTTTGCTCACGATGGATAAGTATGCACCTGAGGACATCCCCAACATAAACAGCACCTGCTTCAAGTTAAATTCCCTGCAGCTTCAAGCCTTGTTGCAGAATTATCACTGTGCGCCCGACGAGCCCTTCATCCCAGCGGTGAGTGAGCGGCCCTGCACTCCACAGTGTGGATACGTTCGCAAGTTACCTTATTTCTTTAATAAATAGGCTCACTTACTTAATCACCTTACAAGATCGTTTTTGCTACTGATGTATGAGTTAGGGTTCAGTACAGGAAGTAGAAACTACACAAGCATTTTAAGTAGAAAGGGATTTAATTCAGGGAATTAGCTTCTGGAAATCATTGGAAGGGCGGGAGGGAGGAAGTTCGGAAGTTGCCCTGGACTCTTAAGCTCCTGGGCACAGCGCTGTGACCTGTGACCCAGAGGCCCAAAAGTTGCTGCCACAGTCCTGGGAGTCCTCGCATCACGGGTGCTGAGTGCCGAGTCACGTGCCCGTGTTGCCTGTCAACAGCAGCAACAGGCGCCCTCCCCCGCCCCCCGCCACTGCACAGCTGCCTCCCAGGCCTGTGCAGAGGCTGGGAAACTCCAGGTTCTCATCCAGACAGTCTGGAATGTTGGCCTTCCTGCTTCTCACGAGGGGACAGGGGTGAGAAACCCAGTCCAGCGTATGCTACAGCAGGCGGTTGATCAAGTGAGAGATGCTGCTAACACCTGCTGCCAGCAAATCAGAGCTTGATGCAGGTGTCCTGAGAATTAGATGGAGAGGTAAGGTAATTAGGTGGATGGTTGACCTCCTGGATTGAGTTTATGCCTACAAAAGAAATATACAAAATAGCCAAAAGCTGGAAATCACCAGAGGTCCACCAACAGTGCGGGGCGTGAGTGGATCTTGCCATGGTTGTGTAAAGGGCACCGCACTGCAGTGAGGACGCTGCGCCTGCACTGCGGCTTGGTGCTGGTAGGACAGCACTTGCACAAGGAAAGACGCGGGTATCCACCCTGTGCTTCTGTCTGTATGATTGTGGAGAACATGCCGGAGGCTGGTGCTCGATGCCGGGGTGGCGGGACTTCAGGGAAGGAGGTCGGGAGGGGCGGGCTCGGGGGTCGTGTTCTGTCCTTGAGCTGGGTGGTAGTTAAGCTGGTGTTCACCTTAGTGAACTGTACAGCTAGGATTTGTGAACTTTCCTGTGTGTATATTATATATTAATAAAAAGTTATAAAACAGAAATTACCCATAAACCCATAATTCAGGAACAGCCTCTGTATAAGCTGGGAATAGATATATACATTCTGATTTTTTAGATTTAGCATTATATAAGCTTTTTCCTGTGTCATTAAACATTTTTACAAAAAGAGGATAATTAACCAGTGGGTATTAAAGAATTGTGCAAGGAAAAAATGATTACTTTTAAAAAGAGAAAGAAACCATTTTCTTGTGATTGAACAGTTTCTATTTAAAGCTACAAATTATTTGAAATGAACAATGTAGTATCTTGGTTCATATATTAAAAGTGTGTGCTTTGCTAGTAGTTTGTTGCTTTACAAACTGATTTTGAATATATGGATAAATTTGTTCTCCCTCCATAGGTCTGCGTGTATGCATATAACCACGCTGCAAATGATTGAACCTTGTTTTGAGTAATTATTGGTCAACTGCGCCAGTCCCTTGGGATCTCTTTCTAATTCCACGTTTGTTCTGTAAGCAGGATCTGATAGGAAGCGTAGTGGCTGTGGCCGAGAACACGGCTGACGAGCTGGCGCGCAGTGATGGCAGGCAGGTGCAGCTGGAAGAGGATCCTGACCTGCAGCTGCCTTTCCTTCTGCCAGAAGATGGCTATTCTTGTGATGTCGTCAGAAACATGCCAAACGGTTTACAAGAGTTTTTAGACCCTCTGTGCCAGAGAGGTAAATTTCACTTCCGCTGCCTCAAGTCTGACCTGTGACCCGGGTTGGAGCGAGCGTTTGCCTAATGATGGGTTCTCCTATGGCAGTCCCCGCGAGTCCAGTGCACCCTCTGTGCTTCTGGAGAAGTCTCTGTTCCAGTGACTTGGAAGTCAGCATTTCATGGTGACACGGGTCAGAAGCGTGCAGACACACAGTTCTCGTGGGTGTCCACGGCCCCCCTGTGAGCACGCGCTCCGCTCACTTGGTTCTGTGATCCCCTTTCCGCCTGGGCTGGTGGGAAGGACCTTTCATTGCTCCTCCCTGCCTCCTGCTGTTGTGTGAGCTTGGTCGCTCTGTCGATCAGCACGGCCTTGTGACCATGTGTCGTCCCAGCGGGGAGAATCGTTCAGAGCAGCATGAGCGTTGGAACCAGTGGCCTGAGTTCTGAGGCCAAGTCTGTCCCCCGGGGTTTCTCATCTGCAGTGGCTGTGCGGTGGGGGCTGAGCACACTGCTCGTGGAGCACTGGGACCTGCGGCACAGGGCGAGTCTGAGCGCTGCCGCCAGCGCTGGGCTGGCACCGCGTGTGCTGGGGACCCAGACGCCAGCCTGTTTCACACAAGTGGAAGCCCTGTCCTGGTTTTATTATGCGCCTTTTTACATTTTCATGTTGATGCAAATGCCATACTTAATCCTGAAGCCTGAGCTTTTAAATTAGACCAACTTTCAGTCCCGGTCTGCTGCTGTTTTGCAGTATGGAGCTCAGGTGAGTGGAAATCTAGACCCACAATTTAGGAGTTAGTTTAAACAAATAAGAATAATAATAGAAAAGTAAGGTTTTATGTCGATAGGTATATAAATTGAGTGAGTGTGCTTTTTAATTTCCATGAGTGTTTTACGCACCACAATAAATAGGCTTTTATGTCTTCAGAGGTGTTGCTGGTTTAAAAAGTTCGCGTTACAGAACCGCTGCTTGTAGTGAATGTGTTTGCAGGACAGCAGGCGCCTGAACCGCCCCGCAGGGTTGACAGCGCTCCGCTCAGCAGCAGAGGCAGGCTGGGCTGTGGCTCTCGAGGGAACCCTGGTGGCGGCTCAGGGCCGGGGGGGTAGGGACAGCCCTGGGCCCTGGCTCCCGTGTGGCCGTCAGTTCTGGGGAGAGGAAGGGGACAGGGCTGCAGCGCACTCTGAGAAAGCTTCAGGCAGGCAGTGGCGTCCCCGAGCAGGGGGCCTGCCAGAGGGGCCCCGCCTTGCCCCCGGCCCGCGCTGCGCCCTGCATCCCACACCTCGAAGCATGCCCAGCGCCTCTTGCCCGGCTCTCCCCTCTTCCCTTCGGCCATCGCCTGCAGGAGTACGGTCCTCCGTGCCCTTGAGCGTGCGTCGTCTCCCTCCAGCCTTACTGCCTGCCTCCAGTCCACATGCCGTGTGCGTCATTGCATATCCGTGCTCTTCCTTTCCTACCCATTCCTCCTGTTTGGCGGACACGCCTTCGGTTATTTCCTTCAGTTCCCGTCAGGCATCCCTCCACCTGGAAACCGCATCCTCTCCCCAGCGCCTAAGCCGCCTCCCCCGATGGAGTCCCGGGTCCCTCCTGAGGCCGAGGACAGCATTTGGAGCGTGAGTCCCGGAGCAGGGGCTCAGCTGCTCCTCAGCCCCAGCGCCGGGCCTGTGCTCGCCCACTGCTGCTCTTCGCTAACACCTGTGAATGGCATGTGGGCAGACTCACCATCTAGCGTTTTCCAGATATGTCAATCTGGCGTGTGCACAGCTGCCAGTTGTGTAACGTGCCGTGGAGTAGCTGCTTGCCCAATTGTGAGTGCTGAGGTCTCAACTTGATGGTGAAGCTTTCCCTGTGCCTCCCCTCAGGCTCCCTTGAAGGATTGCTTTTAGGGTGTCAGGGATGTTTCATCGCGGTCTTGGCACCGCCACCTTATTTCATATGTGTTAGAGGATAGTGCAGCCTAGTACAGAGGTGCCTTCAAGACTTACAAAGGGTTGGGTGTCTTCTTCTATGACATCACTGTTTTTAATTCCTCACGTCCAGTTCTTTGTAAGCCAGATAAAGAACTACTGTGTGCTTTCAATTTATATTCCTTTTGTTTTTTTCATATAATGCATTTCTGTGGGAGAAGGCTATAAAACCAGCATGGACTCCTACCTGATCTGAGCTGCATTCCTTAAGCTAAGGAAGCAAAGTGTCTACTTCCAGTGTGGCAGACTTGTCACAGAAACCTGACGTTTGAAAAGATGAGAAAATAAGTTACAATTGTTGAAATTTCAGAACCGTGGTAATTATGATTCCCTGAAACGGGAAAGAGGAGTAATTTGTAGGTTCTATTTTAATGAAACTGATTGAAACAATGATTTTTTTAAAGGACTAGAACTAAGTAAAGTTAACTTATACCCTTATTTTAACTAAATATACTTGTGACATCTTCTTTTCCCTATACCACAAACAACCTTATAAATGTCCTAAAATAATAGCCAAAAATAGCCTCACTGGTGGAATACTAGCGTGGATCAGAGTGCCACTGATGCCAGCTGGGCCCTGACCAGTGCCTGGGTCACCAAGGGTTCACCTTACCGAGTGCTCCCGGAAGCTCTTGGTATAGAGAGTGACACAGTCGTGTGCCCTTCATGGTTCTTTGCTGCTCGTAACAGGAAGACCACTTTGGAGAAAACTTGGCAAGAATGTGCAAGGCCTAAGTGATACAGCTTTGGCAAAAAATTTCGAGAAGCACAAAATAAGATCTGACTAAATGAAGCATGACGTATTTTGAATTGACAGTTCAATTAGTTTTGTAAAGATGTCATCTGCCCCTGATGAAAGTATCAAAGATATTCTTTAAAACATTACAAAATGATTTTAAAATTTATTTGTAAGAACTTAGTTTGTAAGAAATTTTAAGAACTTTAACTTTCTGAGTATGACTTCTCAGAAAGTTTGGACAGAGTCATGAGAAGGGGCCCATCGTACCCCAGAATTGCTAGACAAGTGAAACCATGTCACGGAACTCAGTGTCTGCTAGCGAGGCAGACATTCACGGTAGTGTCCTTCTCTGGTCCCTCCTTCCTGTGCCTTTGTTAATGAGACATCCTGAATCTTATCGAGGAGCGCATAGTCGAGTGGAGTAGAGAGAGCTGCAAGGAGGTAATTGCAGTGCAATTCAGTAATTTCTCATAGAAGTAAGAAAGGAAGTTCTTTGGAACAAAGAAGAGGGGGAGACCAATTCACTTTCTGCTTGGTGTTGAAATTCCATCGGACCAGGATTAAATATGTGATTTTAAATGTCTGAAAATTCAATTTTCAGAGGGTACAAATGTGTAGAGTAAGAAAAGTAAATATTGTCAGTAGCTGTTAAGCAGTCGATGCTGTATGTTGCTTCCCTTGTGAAGATTGTGTGTCTGACATAGTGTGCTTTTCAGTCTTACAGTTTGCTTGTTTTCTCCTCAGGATTTTGCAGGTTAATTCCTCATGCACGTTCACCAGGTACCTGGACAATATATTTTGAAGGTGCGGATTATGAAAGTCACCTCATGCGTGAGAACACAGAACTGGCAAGTATCGTGGGGATGATAGATGGACTAGGAAAATAAATGTATTCCCTATGATTTGAAAATTTGATGCAAATTCGTTCCTTATAGTGAAGATTGTTGCGTTAGGAAAATTTTAAATCACCTTTAAATACCAATTTTATTAAAAAAATCCTAAACCCACAATTTATATATATATGTTTTTGTTTTCAGGGCATGTCTGTACAGTTTAATCTGTAAACAAATGGTACTTTTTAAAAATAAGGAATATTTATATTCACAGTTATACCAGCCTTAATGATAATACATATTTTAAAAATATGCAATATGGTAGCCTTGACAGATTTTATAAGAAAATATTTCTTTGTTAAAAAAGTATTTTTTTTTATAGTTGGTTCCACCTTGTCTTAAATATATATCAAATCAATTTACTAACATTTCCTATCTTTTTGAAAGAGTGGTCAATCCCAACATTCACTAGCTTCCTGCGTTTTAAGGGAAATTCCCCTTTGCTTCATATAGAGTTTTAAACAAGAAAGGTGTAGAAAGGGACGCCAGAGCCAAGCTGTCTTCTACTACATGTGCCAGCATATCTTTGTTTAATAGATCAGTCCAGAAAATATTTAAACAAATGAAGTTTTTCCTCCTCGAATTTTGTTCAGTTTCATTTACCTTAAATATTTTTCTGTAATTACCATTTTCATCTCTTAAGCCATTTAAGGGTCCAAAGGAGTGAGCAGCTGTGGCTCATTTGTCACGGTTACCGTGGAGAAGGGGTGCTGTCTTATGCCTGATTGGTTGTGGCAGTTTAGTCGCCTGTCCGTCCACCTGTCCCCAGAGGGCAGGAAAATAGACCAGCGCGCCTCGGCCTCCTCCAAGATTCAGAGTCCGTCTGTGAGAAACAGCCATGAGTCTCTGAAGTTTCCGAGACCTTCTCGTGCTGTCCTAGATTATTAGTTGGTAGTCGATCAGAACAGTGTGCCTGTGACGTGCCTAATTTCTAAGAAAACAGGTTATGTGAGGAGGCAGTACTTAATGTAAGATAAAGAATGTGATGTATGTTTTGTATATTAATTCAAAGGAAGTCATTTATTACGGCTTAGTAAGCACACTTTAGGTTTGAGCACGTATCAGATCCATCTCAAACTGAGTGAGTTGATGATTGTGCTGTTACAGATGATGGCCTGTAACTACTGATGGACTGAAGATGCCTCTGATGCCCTTTATTGCCCTACTAGCTGCTGTTTGGCAAATCCCAAGTAATAATTTCTGATTCCAGATGTTGTAGAAAAACAAGTGCCGTCTTAGACTCTCTGAGTCTTTATCTTTCTCGTTTATTCGCAGATCCCTCAAGAGATTTTAGGTCCTGATTTAAAAAAAAATCCTAAGGTCACCTAATCTTATTTATTTCCCTTAAAATATTCTCTCACAGACTTCGGTTCCAAATTAATAAGCCCTATGTATAATGGTCACTTCTTGGCAGTGTGCCCTCATATGTACATATTTAATTGACTAAATCCTCCTCTAGTGTGTGTGCGCTGGCATTTTCTTCTTTAATTGTGTCGACTCGTCTGTATGAGGTATGACGTCTGTAATGCATAAGTAACCTCAGTGGGTCAGCTCACTTGCTCATTCCTTGATGGATCTGTTCAAGCACTGACCTGCCTTACGGGGCCATAACTTGGTCACCCCAGGTTGGTTCCCCAGCCCGGAGGGCTTCACTTAACAACGGAGCAGTTTGAACACAGCTGCCTGGAGCCTGTGGCTTCTCTGTGTTTGCTATTTAAGATAAAATGATTTGCATTTTCCCAAGAGATAATAATGTTAGATCATCTTTGTTATAACTATTTTTTGCTATTCTCCCCATAGATAGTGTAAAATAAGTTTAATTTTTTCTTTAAAAAACACCTAGTAATTTATTCTGAAAGTTAATAAAGTAAAAATTTAATTTTGTCCTATGATCAGGTTTTTCTAAACCTTGATAGTAATGGAAGTTTATAAGTGAAGTTCTTTAAATAACATTTAAATAGCATTCATGACTCGATTCGTCTCAAGACGCTCGAGTCAAGAGCGTTCGTATTTGCTTTACCAGATGAATACATGACGAGGATCTGTAGTAATGGAGTTTGTTGTACCATTTCCTCTCCCGCTCTCCTGTTTCCTGTCCCCATTTGCTGGAGTGGATATGGTTGAGTAGATTGATGGTGAGTTGTCTAAGCCCACAGAAGCACCTCCATTTCAGCTGTGAGATGAACCTTTGTTTTCATCCTTAGGCTCAGCCTCTGAGGAAGGAACCGGAAATAATCACCGTGACGCTGAAGAAGCAGAATGGGATGGGCCTCAGCATCGTCGCAGCAAAGGTGGGGCAGATTCGTGATGGGCGGTGTCCGCTCTTCCTCCTCCACCTCTGGGGAAGTGCCTGTTCAGTGTGGCTTCTCTGGGGGGCAGGAGGGGGAGGGTGTTCCGTGAAAGAGTCCACATGCGCAGACTCCGTTAGCTGAGCTCCTGCTCTGGACATGGGGCGAGACTGAGTGATCCCGGGGATGGAGTGGTGGGAGGCGTCGTCCCACCTGGAGCAGCCACACGGACAGGAAAGCCTTGCAAGGTGCCGGAGAACACGGCTTAGCTTCGGTTGAAACGGGAGACGGGTCTGTCGCCTCGTCACGGCGGGCGTGGATGCCCGCTCAGGCGTCGTGCACGTGAGGATCACTGGGTGCCCTGTTACCACGCAGACTGCTGGTTCGGTCTCCAGGCGCTCCCTTCCAGGGGTGCCGTGGAGCTCGGGAAGTTGCGCTCTGAACCTGTGCTGCCCATTGATCCGATGGTCCTGACTGCCGGACCACGTTTGTGGAGGGCCTCGTGAAGGGAAGTGCCATTTCGGCCAGCCTTGACCATGAGTACTCTGGGCAAAGAGATGACAGCAAGCAAGGCTAGAATGAACAGTGTCTGTGTGTGCCGTCTGTGGGGAGCTTGAGGCACACACTGCTAGGGAGGGTCGAGGAAGCAAAGTGGGGCTTAATTAATTTTAAAAGCTCTTGATTGGCAGGTTGAGGAGTCTGCACTTTTATCTTGTAGGCAGCACAGAGAAATGGAAGGGTTTGCGACAAAGAGGGGCCTGATGAAACTGACATTGTAGGAAGCCGTGTCTGGGAATGGTGTGGTGTGTAGGCTGAGTTAGAGGAGCTGGGACCAGAGGTGGGATTCCGTGCAGGAATCAGCGGAGAGAGCCGAGCCTTCACAGCAGAGGGATGGAAGGGATTGTCTGGGGCGCGGTGGTCTGGTTCTGATGCACCGACTCACGTCGGGTCACCCAGGACAGGCCAGAGGCGGGTCCAGAGCCTCCGTGCCCGGCTCACAGCTCAGAGTTCCTGCTGACCCCCTGATGAGGGCCATGCTCTTGGACAGTACTTTCAGACTGTTGGGATTTAGGGGACCCACAGCCCAAACATGCGGAGATGTGAAAGGGAAGGCACTAGCCTTGAACTGTTTTCCTCTTTGCTTGTCAACTGAAGCAAATGCCCATTGTGGGGAAAAAATTACCCCACCACACTCAGAGATACAGGAAAAATTTAACCTGTATTTCCTGCTGTGTCATATATAAAGTCTTCAAATGCTCATCTTGCTTAAGATTTGAAATAGTCATCTGTGGCTGGTGAGGGCTGCCGTTTATCAGCGTCTCCATCTTTTCCAGCTTAAAAACAATAATCTCTTTCAGTATAAAACTTCGGTTTTCTGTAGATTCAAGTCTGACTTAGGCAAGTGTGTGATCCTGTCTGTGGCAGTGTGTCCTGATGTGTAAAGGACAGTGAGGCCTCGCTCGGGCACGGCCTCTGCCTGGCCTCAGGCCTCTGGCCTTGCAGGGCTGCAAGGTGTCAGTGGGCAGTGAGGACCAGGAGCCAAACCAAAGGCTGCAGGCAAGAGACAAGGACAGGGCGCCATCCCAGGGCTCCATTCCCCGGGCCGGACCTGGGGCCTCTGGCCAGATAATGAGCAGGGCAGCAGAGAGCCCTCTCACTGCCGAGGAGCCTATGCAGAGGGCTCCTCCACCTTGCCACTGACGGGCAGCGGAGGATGGGAAAGGACTGCGTCAGCGTGGGGACAGTGCCTTCTCGAGGGCTGGTGGGGAGGCCTCTGAACAGAGGCACCTCGGCTGGGAGTGCAAATGTGGGTATGCGCGTGGCTGACCGGCGGGCAGGCTCGGTCCTTCACTGCAGCTCCCTCTGGAGCACAGTGTGCCCGCTGGGCCCCAGGTCGGGTGTGGGGAGGGCAGCTTCCCCTGAGGCCTGCCAGGCAAAGCCGTGGCATTGCCTGTGGTCTGTGGCCAGACCCAGAGGGAGCTGGACTCTCAGTCCTCACCAGACCAGTGCTGGTCAAGCTGCTTCCCCGGCCTTGCCCACCTCCGTGGCTGCTGGCCACACACCTGTCCTTGCTTCTTGTTCGTAGTTCCCTGCACTTGGTCACCTCTGCCACCCCTAGCCTCTGCTCGATGCTTCTCTCCTGTGGGGCTTGAAGCTCCCTCTGAGCTACTGCGCGTGCTCTTTGCATTTGCATTCAGACGAGAAGGCATCAGAAAACATGCGCTCTGTATAGTCAGTAGAAAGTAATTTTGTCATAAAAATATAAATGACTCTGGAATCCTTGCTGTTGCAAAGTATTTGTAATTTGTGATGATCAGTCAGGGCAGCAGGATTAACGATTGCCATTAGCTCACGTAGTTAGGAGCACACAAGGGTCAGCGTCAGGGTATATAGTTGTATTAAGACTAGGTCTTTTGTTACTTTTACTAATATTAGAGTAAACTTGATATGAAAGTAGTAGCTAATTGTTGAAGTAAAATTTATTCCACAAGAGAGTACTGAGTGCCTGTTGTGTGAAAGTAGGGTGTAATTTTCACTTTTTAACCTTTAAGTCTCTAGGCCTTTATCTCTTGTTTCCTAGACTAAGACATTTAAGAGGGAGATGTGTTGACTACACTGGAAAATAGCGTTGTTAATAGTACTTGTAGTTGGGATATAGGATTATGGAATTGGGGCTGACTGGCGAATAGTAACAGCACAGGAAGTTAGACGGATGTAAATCTAAAGAACTTTCTTACCAACCGAAGCTGGATCGGGGAGCGTTGCCGACGTGTACGTCTGTTCCAGACCTGCCAATGTGTGGCTTCTGAGTTAAACCGCTCTCCTCCCTTCCCCCTTCCCGTGTCCCTCGCACAGCGACCGGCCACAGGTCCCCTCAGAAAGGGCTCTGCAGAAGGCACAGACCCCACGAGGGGCGAGCACCGTCTCGGGTTCCCGCCCGACTCCCCGCTCGCAGGCAGCGGCCCGGGAAGGAGGAGGAGAGGGGCTGCAGAGGGCGCTCCCTCCACACTGGGGTGCAGACTGCGCCTCCCTCTTTAAAACCAGCACGGGTGGCATCCTCTCCAGCATGTCAGTGATTGTGACTCTGTTCTCGTTTCTGCTGTTTTCAAATATTTTCCACAGTGAAAAGTATGTGTAAACTTAGAACCGACAGAAGAGTCATTGTCGAAGAGGCCTTTGGAGGGAGACTGCAGATTCAGTCCAGGTTAAGATGGGTTGGGGCCAGCCTGGTGGTGCAGCGGTTAAGTGCTCACGTTCTGCTTCGGAGGCCTGGGGTTCGCCAGTTCGGATCATGGGTGTGGACATGGCACCATTTGGCACGCCATGCTGTGGTAGGCGTCCCACATATAAAGTAGAGGAAGATGGGCACGATGTTAGCTCAGGGCCAGTCTTCCTCAGCAAAAAGAGGAGGATTGGCAGCACATGTTAGCTCAGAGCTAATCTTACTCACCAAAAAAAACCCAAAATCTTTATTCATCAGCTTATAAAATAGATTTGGTGAGATTTAGTATGCTCTTGGCTCTCGTGATGTTTTCTTCTTCCACCGAGAATATCTATAATCCCAGACAGCCCCTCCATCCGTATATATGCTCGAGCCTTTGAGGGACGAGGCAAAAAAAATAGGAATGAGCAAGTGACGTCAGAGCTCATTGTTTATTCAAGGATATTTCTTGAATGTCTAAACTTGAGTGTAGAGTGGAGATCAGTGAAGGCCTCCTGAGGAAAGGCCCTTTCAGCTGAGCCGTGAAGGGTGAGCGGATGCTCCTGGGTAAAAGATGGCGGCAGAGCGTTTCGGAGGCAGGAACGTGCGCAAAGGCTGTTAGCCATGCAGCTGGAGCGCAGTACCTGAGGGCAAGCCGTTGGCGGGGTATCTGAGAGGGAGGGGAGACCAGACCATGTAGGGCAAGGATGGCAGGCTTTTTCTGCAAGGGGCCAGATTGCACATATGTTCTGCTTTGCAGGCCGTGTGGTCTCTGCTGCAGCTGCACAGTCGTGCCGTCGCAGCATGAAAGCAGCCAGAGGGCAGGCATCACTGAAGGAGTGTGGCTGTGTCCTGATAAAACGTGCGTACCGAAACCCTGAGGTCTTGCTGGAGTCGTGGATTTTCCTAGAGGTGAAATAAGTAGCCGTTGAAGGGTTCAAATAAAGGCATAACGTGATCAGGGTACAGTTTGAAAGTTTATTGTGGCTGCTTTACGGAGCACGGATTAGAGGGGCGCAGAAGTACAGCCAGAGGGACGAGGAAGCAAGCTGTCACTCGTCCTCCCAGTGGGAGGTGACAGAGGCCGAGCACAGGGAAGTGGCAGTGCAGATGGAGGGAAGTCAGCCAGCTGGAGGCCTGTTTTGTTGTAGAATAAGGTGACCGTCACTAGACAGACACCCTTGGGGGCAGCACCTGTCTGTTCACTGCTGAAGGGTTAGCAGTTTCTGGTGCCTCGCAGGTGTGATGCGTGTGTGTTGAGTGACGGCTCTCGGATCGCTGAAGGGTTGGCTACAGTGGGTGGAGAGAGAGATCAGCAGGCGTCCTGATTCTGTCTTCAGCAGCTGGGCCTGTGGAAGTGTTGTTGACCGAAGGGAGGGCTCCTGAAGAGGGCAGACTTGGTGGAGACAGAATCAAGAGTTCAGTTTTGGACATTGTTCTGTTTGAGATTTAGGGTGCCTGTTAAGCTAGGTAAGGGAATGTCTTATCTAGTAGGTAGCTGGATCTGTGAGTGTGGAACTCAGGAGGTTAGAGCCAAAGATGAAATTTGGGTGTCAGCTATAAAGGAAATAACTCAAAGAAAATGGTCTATTGACAGGACAGTGTGCCATTTTCAGAAATGAAAAGTAGTGTATTAATGTCTGTTCTCCGAATGAGACGTCCATCTGTCAGTTCACTTGTCTACTTGACTGCTTGATGCAATCCATTTTTCTCCAACTTATTTGTAATACCTTTGGTAGTTGGAAAGGAACATTGAGCAACAGAAAACAAAAGCCATTTAATTTATACATACTGCTAAAATAACACTGTGCAGTTGATACGTAGCATAGGTCTGCCTAAATTATAATGATGGAGCAGGTTTGTTTTAGAGGTTTCAAGGATGGATCTCAAGTGTGAGGCAGGTCAGTGTCCGGGGGCACTGCCTTCGGCACGGTTGAGAGCCGTCCCCTTCCTTTTGCGGGGGCACAGCACGGTTCCTGCGGTTGTCACGTGCCTGAGCTGCGGGCAGAGCCTCTCTGGCACTTGGTGGCCTTGGAGCCCTGAGCGTCTGCTCCCCGTCTCCAAGCCTTCAGTATGGCGATCGGAGCTCTGAGGCCTCAAGTGTGGAGGGGGAGGAGCTGTGTGAACGTCCCGAGCCTGGGCCTCGATCCTCGCAGGACCCTCACTTGCTCTTGGTGGTCTCCTTGCTGTGTTGTGTTTTTCCCACAGAAGGACCTGAAGGCCTCTGCAGCTTGACCCCAGTAACCTCACTTGTGTCTGTGTGGTTGGTTTTCTTCTGCACGCCATTGTGGCCTTTGTGTTTGCCCAGTCCTTTTTTATTTTTTCCTAATTAGTGTGTGGCTTAGCTGCTGTGAGCCCGGACGATGTTTTGATGTTAAGCTCCCTGACGCCCCTTCCACATTGTGGTTCAGTTTTATGAAATCCAGATGATTTGGAACAGTGTGTGTGTGCAGTGTACTTTTTAAAATGTTGCTTTTGGGGAAGTTTAGTATGCTACTTCTTACTCATCTGTGGGACAACACAGTGCTTCCTGTTTAATTTAGATTTTAAAATACAAACAACTCCCTCCTTTTTCTTTTTCTAGCTTTTTTTTTTTTAAGTTTAATAAAGTACAAAGTGAACGAAAATCAGAGCTGGCTGGTTACGTAAGAGTCTGAGTGTTGCGTTGGTTCTGGTTCGTGTTGGTAAATGCCATACAGTGTCATCGCGTCCAGCTCAGAGTCGGGAGATCTGAGTCTTGAAAGACCAGCTGTGTTGGTTGCTGTTGACACCGAGAGAAGCAGACAGTTGTTTTTGCAGTTGGAGAAGTTTGCGGAGAGATGAAAATGTGGTTCTCCGTCGTGGGAAGAGCGGGAGCAGCGGTGAGTTCCTCCAGGCGCAGCTGTGGACGGACGTTCTGTGCAGACTCTGAGCTCTGAGCAGCGCTTCTCTTTCCATTCTCACTTGTTTAGACGTGTCGGTGATTAACTTGCTCATGAAGCAGCCGTTTAACGTAGCTTGTAATTACACACCCAGATGTTTGTTGCTCTGTATTTTAATGCTGCACGTTTTTAAGGTTCATAAAAATATAAGGCTCCGATATGCTTTTTATATAAGGAAAAAACCCATAAATATAATCCTGCTGGTTATAATATGGTGAAAATTGCTTGCAGTAATGGTGCTACTGCTGTGTAATTTGCCAAGGACGTCTGCAAGAATGCCCATGATGTCACTTTCTTCGGGCCACCTTAGGTGGTTTTTACTGTAGGCTTTCTCTAAAGCCCTTTTCTTCTAGAAGTGAACGTAAGGACAATTTTAAAAGTACTTGGGATACTTTACTATTGTATTTAAAAATGAATGGTTAATTCAGTAGTGTGTTAAAGAGGTTTTAGTTTGTGCTTTTAGACTGTATACTGATTTTGAGTTTTTAAATCTTACTGAGTTAGCTTAACACACAAAATAACGTTCCTGTGCCTTTGGAAGAGGAGGGGAAAGCGGTGTTTGTTGCTGCACCACCTGTCGCGGTCGGAGAGCCGGGCCTTCCGTGAGCTGTGCTTCAGTCCTTCGGAGACTTTGAGACCTTCCTTCTCAGGTTCTTTGTTGTTCTTAGCGCAGCCACGTGGGAAGGCCCTAGTCGAAGAAATGAAGTCAGGAAATTCTTGGTTCCTTTTTAAATCAATTCCAAAGTACCCAGTGTGACTACAGAGTTTCTTCTGTGGAAATGCCAGAAATCGCTTTCCATTGCGTTGTGTGACACGACCTCGGGCCCCCTTGGCTTCTGCTCAGGACTTTGGAAACAATGTTATATATTCTTGCTCTAAAAGCAAAGTAGTAAATTATGTAAAAGAGTAACTTTTTACCTATTTTATAGTAATGGCCTAAATGCTAATTTCTGGGATTGACTGAAATATTGAATTCAGTTACAATATTAAAATAGTGTCATAGGAACATTAAATGTTAATTCTCTAAAGGAGAACCGTCATTTCCCGTGGTGGGACACATAGAAGATAATGGTATCTGTGGGGTCCCCTGGGTGAAGGGAATTGGCTGTGGAGCAGCCCAGCCTCACCCAGTCGCTCAGCCGGGGCCTGGGGGGTCCAGGCTCACCCCGCCCGGGGCACCCTGCCTGAGCTGTGCGCATAAGCGCAGGCGCCTGCAGAGGTGTCCGCCTGCTGTGCTCCGCAGACCACTTTGAGAGTCTCAGGGCGCCCTGCCCCTTGGCCCTGGTGCAGTGCACACGCTGCAGTCTGCATGCAGTTCTCAGGGCTCTGCGGGCCTCTTGCGGCCCCCGGAGGCCAGCCTAGGAGTCTCCTATCCGGCTCATCTCCTTCACTGCGGAGAGAGGGAAAGGAAGGGTGTTGCGGTGTCTCTCGTCTCGTGTTTTATGCGGAGGGTAAACAAATGAGCAGAGCTGGACCTGGAGCCTCACTCGTGGAAGTCACGCTTAGACTTGCCGCAGCCCCGTACCTGCTGGGGAACAGCGGCCTGGTACCTGCACGGCTGCTGGGGGTAGGTGCGGTCAAGAAGGAGTTTAAAACCGATTATTTCAGAATTAAGGTAGTTCCTGCCAAACAGAGCTTTACACTGTTACTTAAACTGTAGTCTGAATTTTAGTAGTTTATGAATCAGAACTACTTGTGAGACTAGAAATCAAGCAGTTTCAGACACTGAGAAAGGAACCAGAGGGCCGAGCCTTGTCCTCACTGTGCCTGATGAGTTTTAAATATTCCTGGGCTCTTAGGTCATCCCGGCCCCCTTATTGTTTGGAAAGCTCCAGCTAAAGAGCCCAGGCTGCATTTCCACCCTGAGAACAATAGGGCTGACTTACGCTGCCCTGACCAAAGGATCCTTCTTCCTTCTCCTGCTGCTTTTTTTTCTTTTGGATTGTGTTTTAATGATGTTTTTATGCTGTTAATCACATCAGCCTCCCACACTCACTCAGTTTGCCACTGGAATGTTGGAAGCAGAGCTTCCTTCTCACTGAGTCTCTGCCTGAGGTGAGAGTACCTGTTCTTTACGTCTTCTCGAAAGGTCCATTGGAAGAACTAGAGAAAACAAGACGTTTGGGAGCAGCGTTTTTCTTGTAGGCATTTCTTATCGGATAGATAAGGCCACTAAGGGATAGGTGCGTGTTTTTCTCTCAGTTCTGGGGAGTGTAATGTGCGGCTGCTGACTGCTTACCTCTGCCCTTTATCTTGCTACTTGGGAACTGTTTCCTGTTCACCGACTGCCGTTCTCTTTCGTACCTTTTCTATGAAATTTAGACAGTTTGGCTTCTCGCTCTTTTCCCCCTGCCCTTTCTTTCTCTCCTTTCCTCATTAGTCCCACCTCCCTCTCTCACTCCCTTCTTCTCAAACCCCCTTCCTTCAATTTAGAAGAAAGAAAAGCAGTTTCAAGATGCATTGTAAGATTAAATACCAAGACCACGCATATAGCCATCTTTGTCATTTGTTTTTTTTAAGGACTGAGGATGTAGGCTTTTGCCTTTCTTTTGTGCTGCCTGGCTAGTATGTGCTTGGTCATCATTCTCTAATAGTCTGAAATTGTGTTGAAGGGCACGAAGGCCAGAAGAGCAGCTTGGGCACTGTGCTGCCACGTTCCTCTCATCAGGTGCCTCGCGTCTCGTATTGAAGTCGAATTCAATTCCAAAACTGTGTGGAGTGAAATTCGGAATTCCTGATGGCTTTGGGATATGTGGCTGCTTTCCGGAAGGACCTGTTTTGAATTTGATTTGTTAAATGAGGAATGGGTAATTCTGAATGGTTATGCCTATTCTTTTAACATTACAAATAACAGACAGACTGAAAATACAGTATCATCTTTTCAAAGACCAGCTGAGGTACCTTTCGGCAAGTAATTCTTAAAATTATTTAGCCTTTATATATTTATTTACTATGTTGTGTTCTAATTTCAATAGCTGTGGTTACTCTTCTCGTGTTTGGAAATCAGGGTGGCTAATGTTGGCATATGTGTTTTGTTATGGTAGGCTCTTGTTGTTACTCAGTTATCTGCACAGGAAGAAATTTATTGCCAGTACCTGTGGGTACTAACAACATACATACTGTGAAAGGCGTGAGGTTGTGGAGCCGTGCTGTGCCGCAGAATGTGTCAGCCACATGGGTGACTTTAAATTTTCTATTAGCTACATTAAAAAAAATAAAGAGAAACAGTGACGTTAATTTTAATAATCTGTTTTATTTTACACAGTACATCCAAAATACTATGATTTCAACGTGTAGTCAATATAATTCATTGATGAGGTATTTTAGATTCTTTTTTCCATACTAAGTCTTTGAAATCTGGGTATATTTTTACTTACTATGTCTTTCAATTTGGACTAGCCACATTTCTAGGGCTCAGTACTCACAGGTGGCCTAGTGGCTGCCGTGTCAGACAGCACAGTTTGAGAGTCTAATATCATTTCACCAACATCTGAAAAGCTGTTTCTTTATATTCCTCTGACTGGCTTTTGGTCAGTCCTGATGCAGCTTGTGTTTGCGTTCTTTTAGTGACAGATGTGAAACATTGACACGTAGCAGCAAAAAGCTATAACTTCTGGATCCCATTTTCCTTTCTTAGTTACAGAAGGAGTAGAATTACCATAAATGAATTGCAACATTGTGTGTATATGTATAAATAAAATAGGAACTCATAGAGTTATTTTAATAAATTTTCTTTTTTAGTCTTACTAAGCTAGATTAGTTTGTGCACTGTTGTTTAGTAATAAAACATAAGTGGTTTAATATTTCTGGTTAATAAATTTTGTACAATTTTTTTTATCATAGTCTGTAACATTCATATTTGTATTCAGACAAAGTGGGGCAGGTAGCGAGAGAGCTTCATAATGTGAGGGAGTTGTTATGGCTTGACAGACGATGGTTTGGCCACGTGCCTTCTATTGCTGGCCTCTTCCCAGGAAAGATGGCAGCTAGCAGGGTGAGGCAGAGCCTGCTTGTTGCTCTCCCCGCCCCACTTCCAGGCCATTTTGAGACATTGGCCAGATTGAGACATTGGGGCATCTTAGAGTTGGTCAAAGATTGTGACGTTTTGGGTTAAAGTAAGTGCCCATATTGATTTGATATATGTATGTATATCTAATCATATATATATGTGGTTAGAAGTTCCTTAGAGTTCTTTCATCTCCAAGTATTCATCCGTAGTTTTGTTTTTCTAAAATAATTACTGGGGGAGCTGTAATTTCTCCAGACAGCAGTTGTATTTACAGTTTTTATGGCCAGTTTATGACCGTCAGCTGCTCGTGAAGCACAGACAGGATTCAAAAAAGCTGCGGCGGGAGGGGACCAGAGTGGAGGGAGGGGGGGACTTGCGTAGAGTTGGTTTGTCCGCAGAAAGGAAACGTGCGTGGGGGAGGTAAGGTGGCCGTGGGACGGGACACGTTCACAGAAGTGCCGGCAGAGCAGGCTGTTAATAGAGGCTGTTGACCTGGCAAGTAGCACAAGGTTGAGACCGCGTTTGGAAGATTCAAATGCCGACCAAAGTTTGGATACCTCTTAGAATATTCTAGACCCAGGTTCTTTACTTGTACACACCCCCCCCCGAGTATTTTTTTAAAATATCATATTTCATGTTGCATCGTCAACGACTTTTAACGTCAATTTTTATAACCAATCTTAGACCTTTTAGCTGCTAATGAGTCTTTTGAATTGCGGTCTCTGAACACTCACAAATTCTTATTTCCTCCGATAAAGGCCTTTTGTGAGAAGCAGATGTAATTATAAATTGAGATTACTTGGAATTAAAAGAAGTGATTATAACTTAGAATTTAGACAATTCCCATCAGGTAATAAAATGATATCTGTCGTTTCTTAAATACTGTGCCTTTCATTTCATCCTCCATCACCTGACAGTCGTGGATTTGAGCGTCTCTTCCTACAACAGCACAATTGGTGCCCTAGTCAGAAATGCGGACGGTTTCTAACTTCTTAAACAAGTAATTTTACAATGTTATCTTACCAACTCATATGCAATGGATCTGTCAGCTGCTTCCTAACCTCGGAATGTGTTCATTAAGATTCTGGACTTCCTCATGGTAGTTTTCAAGTGAAGAACTGATCACATTGTGATTGCCTTATAAGGCAGTGACTTGGGAAGCTGCTCTGGAAGGGAGGTGGGGGAGGAGCTGTCCGTGCAAGTAGGTGGAACACAGGACAGAGTAGGCATTCAGAAGGAACAAGAATCCCATGGGAACATGAGTGGGGAAGAGATTGTATCTTGTCTGACGTCGGTAGGGCGAGTGGGTTGGCAGGTAGAGGCAGGTGAGCCTAACAGTCGGGTGATGAAAGGATTTTGGCAGACACGTTGCATCAGAAAGACGTTTTGTGTGGAGACAACTACCTGAACAAAGGCAAGAACGTGGAAACAGGGTGGAATGGGGAGACGTGGGACGCACGGTGCGGATGGAGCAGAGTGAGTTGCGGGAGAGGCCTCGACATGAGCGTGGCTCTGGGCAGCGTGGGTGCCCTGTGCAGGCGGCTGCAGCTGCCCTGTGGGCCACAGGCGGCAGCTGCCATCTTGGGTCAGGAGAGCGCTGTTGGAGGCATGCTTCAGGAAGGGTTCTTTCCTAAGGCAGGCTGGACAGAGAGACCGTCGGGGCAATCAGAAGGAGAGCTTCCTCGCTTCCTCATGTGCCGGAGTTTTTCTGAAAGGTGTAATGTAAACTTCTGCCTATTTAAAGATGTGATGGTAATGATGCTGTCAGATATCTATCTATACTACATGAGTGTTACTTGAATATTTAAACTTAGACTTATTAAATTCACATTGCATATAGTATAATAAATTACCTATTTAAAAATGTTATAGGATTTCAAGTTATTTAATTATTATTTGCAGTTCCTATGGAGTCTGTTAAATTTAAGCTTATGTGTTAGTTGTCCAAAATGTGGAGTGATTATGAAATAATAGAGCCTAGTAGTTCCCCTGCAGGATGTGATTAGCTGTCTAAAGGGAGGGGTTGAGAACACGCAGTAATAATGCAGCGGGGCCGCGGTTTATTGTGAACGTGAAACAGACATCTTCCTACAGTGAACATTGTGAGTCGGAAGAGAGCTACGGAAAGTGTGTATGCAGGGTCTTGGTTTATTAGGGAAAAGCAAAACAGTATTTCTTTTATTTTCTTATATCATTCTATTTCATTATTTTTAAAAAGAAAGAGTTCTCTTTTTAGTTTGTCTCAATAAATGAGATTTTTTTCTTTATTAATAGTAGTCTTTGCGTACCAGAAATGGGGGAGGAGGGCTTGATCTGTAGTTTTAAAATAGATATTTGGTATTTTATTGTTTATATCAGTGTTGCTAAAAATAATTATTACTAGTATTATTACTAGACATTTTTCTTGTCAGAGATGATAATAATTGATTATCGTATTTAAAAGGACGATTTTTATTACCTAAATCACAAGGACAGTATTACATTACCAGTACATAATGCCATGTGAAAGCGTAGGTAAGTGCCACTCACACTGCAGACTGGTATTCTGAAATTCAGTAAGCGTGGCTTTTGTGTCAGTCAAGTAGAGAGCAGAAGAAAAATGTCACGACTTCTAGAACCTTTTTTAAAAAATCTGGCGTAGGGTACTAGCTGTAAGGAAGTATCACACAGCATTTGCGGAAAAAGAAAAAGAGAGATTTTCAGCATCTGGATCAGAGTTACTCACTGGTGGCTACAAAGAAAATCTAGGCTAGAACGTGAGCTCCCTGAGGGCGGGGCTGTGTCTTGCTCTGTTCCTGAACGTGTCCGCAGAGCTCAGGACAGTAGAGCGTTCAGTGAATGTTTGTGACGTGAGCGAAAGTGTCGTTTAAACAGCCGAATTGTTGAATTACACAGCTAATCACAGTTTATGTAGAAGTATGGAATACGTGACAAATGACTGTGAGATGGTCTAGGAGGGAGCACGTGGTTTAACCAGTGGGGACAGTGGAGGGCTCGGAGGTCATTTCCCACAGTGCGTCCTAGGCCCCCAGGTTCAAGGGAACCCCGTACTGGCGTAAGTGAAGCCACTGAAGGGTCTGTTTACTGCTCTTTTGTAAGTGACATGCTAAGATCAGAAAGTTGCTGTTTACTGAGTGCCTGCTGTATATTTTTTTATTGTGAAATTTCAAATTTACAAAAAAGTAGAAGCTTTGCAACTATCTGAGTGACATTTTTCATGGCAAAAGGAGCCAGGAAGGGACCGCCGGCTGCCCTCGGTGGCCGTGTTGTGTTGGAAGTGCCGAGTGGCTTCCGAGGGGCCTCTGGGAGGCAGCTGGGTGTCGGGGACGGGCAGGAGATCTGCACAGAGGCAGCAGGGTGGCTGTTGACGTGGAGGTGGGCGCAGAGAGGGAGCTTGAGATGAGAGGTCGGAAGGCCTGGGTGGAGAGGGCCAGGAGCACACGGGGGAATCCTGGGCTTGACCAGTGTGAGCCTTTACAGGCTCAGCTCCCAGATCACGTCACCATGTGAGGTTGGAAACATGCTGCTTCCCAAAATTGAATTGTTTTCTTAAATTGAGACATTTTATGCTCTTTTCAGAATGAGGTACCTAACAGATGGTTTTAGGCTCCCAGAACAATGCCATGCTGTCTGCTGGATTTTCCCTGAGGAAGAGCAGGGTGAGGCCTCAGAGTGTCGGTCCCTCAGGCTGTCCTCCTTAAACCTGTCCTGTCCACTAAAGGGAGAGCTGAAGAGTTTCAGGTGGAAACCGTGTCGTTCCCGAGTGTTGTAGAAAATGCGCTTCACTCAAGTGATGTGTTGAAATCACTGTCTTTATGACTTCCCATGGTAACGTCTTATGTTTTTGCTTTTATGACACAATACCGTCTACGTCACTTAATGATGGGGATGTGTTCTGAGAAATGCGTCGTTAGGCGACTCAGTCCTTATGGGAACGTCTGAGAGTGCACGTACACAAACCCAGGTGGTACAGCCTCCTACACAGCTGGGCTCTATGGTACTGATCCTGTGGGACCACCGTGCTACACACGGTCCCTTGTTACCGAAACATCGCTGTCCAGTGCGTGACTGTGTTTCATGACGATTCAAGTTGGTGACCTGAGAGACATCTGCTCGGGTGTAGAGTACTGGCAGTTACATCCGGGTGAGATTCAGCGTGTCATGGCTTCCTTTGGTGGTTCTAGTAAATTATCCAATTTTGACTTTCATGTTGTAAATGTGATGTCGCAGTAGGGTACTGGTGATCCCTGGAGCAGTTGATCTGTTACTTAAATCTGTCTCATGCACTTCCTGGTGCTTCCATGACACAACGTGACACTGGAGTGGAGGCATTCGGTGTGGACTGGAGCTTGTGGCTGCAGTGTTTATTTATGATCCTCAAACTGAAGCAGTGCAGAGTATTTTCTGCATGATTTCTTCCTGCCTAAGTCCCTCTTCTTTTTGGCCCAAGTTTTTTCTTGTTTCAAATTTTTAAAAACGTGTGTGAATGGAAAAGGGTCTAAGAGGACGTAGGTGAACGCTGGAAGGCGAGACTGCTGCGGGAAGTTGCTTTGGGTTGGGGTGAGTAACAGTGCGTGGTGAGAGCCGTTTGTAGTTCCCTCACCCTTGTGGCTGTTCAACTAATCTTAAAGTACCTTGAGGGTTCCAGGTCTGTTTTAGTCTTCTCATCAGCTGATTTATTAATAATTGAGTTTTTAGGAGTAATTTTTCCTAATTTGGAAACATAAAACGTTTTCTGTTAGTTTCTTTATATTTGCTGAATGGAGTGTTAATTCTATTAATACAGTTTTTATGTTTCTAATTTTCATGTGAAAGCAAGAATGGGGACTTGGGCTACAGTTCTCTCTGTGTGCACGTTTCGTGTTTTGTGTTTGTTTTACTTTGCCAAGGGTGGTGGTCTCACTGTGGCGTTTGTTGTTTTCGCCTAGGGCGCCGGGCAGGATAAACTCGGAATCTACGTCAAGTCTGTCGTGAAAGGAGGTGCTGCGGATGTGGTTAGTATAATTTTTAAAGATGTAAGTTTTCGCTGTCCTATCTATTGGACAAATGACAGCAGATGTTCCATGATGCGTTTAGCGGTAAAGCACTCTCTACAGTTTGCTGAAGAAGCGCTTGTCAAGTGTGCTCACCACTGACTTCCCTCTTCCTCTCACCTCCCTTTGCTGCCCCCCCTCCCAACACGCACCTGCCTTTCGGGCGTGCCCAGGATGGACGACTGGCCGCTGGTGACCAGCTGCTCAGTGTGGATGGACGAAGTCTGGTAGGACTCTCTCAAGAAAGGTATTTTTATTTATCTGTTTAAAGCTTAATATTAGCATTTTTAGGGATGTATCACGTTAAATTTTGAAATTGAAAGACAAAAAATAATGCTAAAAAGCTGGGCCCTTACTCATCAGCTTTTTTTAAGTGTAAAACTCTTATTATACGTGACGTTTCATTTGTTAGCCAATTATAAATATGCATTTTAGTCTGGAGCAGTTTTTTTGAAGCTTAAAAAGATATGCTCTTAGCACTTCCTGAAACTTCTGAATATCGTCTTACTATTCTTGCTATGCTGACAGGAGATGTTGCCTGGCTAATTTTTGAAGGACAGGAATGGGCAGTGGGCGGTGGGCAGTGTGTCGGGAGGTAGGAGCTGCCCCTCAGAACAGCGGATGGGGCTGTGGAACGTGCTGCCCTGCTCCCATCACAGCTGCCGTGGGGACAGCGGGCACTGTGCTCATTCTTCTTACAGTTGTACTGCTCTCTTCCTAGGGCAGCAGAACTCATGACAAGAACAAGTTCCGTGGTGACACTGGAAGTAGCAAAGCAAGGAGCGATTTATCACGGTCTTGCTACCCTGCTCAATCAGCCATCCCCGATGATGCAAAGAAGTAAGGACGAGCTGTGGGGCAGTGAACGCATCTCTCTTGTAGACTGCCGCCCGTGGCAGCTGGCTCACTGACCACTTAGCATCTGCCAGGCACTTTGCAGTCGTGAGCTCTTTTAATATTCCCAGAAGCCCTCGGAGTAGGTCCTGTTTATCTTTATTATCCCAATTTTAAACATAAGGTGCTGTTTCCTTAAGTAGATGCCTAGGATAACTAGGTTCCCCTCTCCGTGCCGACGGCTGGGGAGCCTCCGGATGCCCGGCACCTTGAGGCGTTCAGGCCAGAGTAAGCAGATGAATGAACCTTCAGCTTTGACAGGCAGATGCAGGACGTAGAGTCTTGAGAGAACAAGTAGAATTCTCTACTGAATAGGAATATTTGTACATGTGTGTGTGAATAGTTATTTCAGTCCTGTGTGTGCTGAGATTGGACGTGATTCTCTTTTTATATATAGTTTGCTTTAAATAAAAAGCTCAATTATTTGAATAGAGTAATCTGTTGGTGGGAACTGTGGTTTTGTAACTACATCAAAAATCTCAGAAAAAAATAGAGTATAAATTTCGGGCTTTAAAAAATTGGTTCAGAAACCATAGGAAAAACCGTCATGACTCACATTATCTTTTCAGTCATGATATACTTGACGGTTACTTTCCTGGCTGTGTGCTCCAGGCCTGGCCCTGGCGGAGCTCACTTCTCTGCAGGTTGGTGTTCTGGGAACGTCAAAGCCAGAGCCTGCGGTCCAGACCTGATAGGAACAAACCCAACATAGGCATCTGAGGGCCTGGGCCTGCTGCTCACTGAGACAAGCAAACAAAAGGAGCGTCTTAACAAAACCACAGGTCGTATTATAGGCCTCGGCGCAGCATACTTCTTACTTTTTTCATAATGTAATATTTAACGTATTGGTTTTCTAATTTATTAGTTTGCAGTTATTTAAAAGAAGCAAACCAGATGATGAGTTAGAAATCAAAGAAGGAAAGTGTTAAAAAGTAGATAATAAATCGGGGTCATCAAGCGAGAAGATAAGAAACAAAGAATGAATAATCACATCAGATGATGGCTATTCACGACGGTGACAGCTCTGAGTGATCCAAAGAGTGCATACATGTTTAAAAAGTGAGGGAAGTGTATTTATCTTTCAGTTTTAAAACGTTACTTTAAAAGTAGTTTTGTTATTTAAAACAGCTAAGTTTATGAGAAAATAAGCTTTGAAAGAATACCTTTTCCCATCAGTGCCAGTTAAGTCTTGCTTTATTTGAAAACTTTTTAAAGATACTTTAGAAAGATTTTACCTTTACATAAAAATCACCTTATTTCTGGGGCTGGCCCCGTGGCCGAGTGGTTAAGTTCCCACGCTCCGCTGCAGGCGGCCCAGTGTTTCGTTGGTTCGAATCCTCGGTGCGGACATGGCACTGCTCATCAAACCACACTGAGGGAGTGTCCCACATGCCACAACTAGAAGGACCCACAATGAAGAATATACAACTATGTACTGGGGGGCTTTGGGGAGAAAAAGGAAAAAATAAAATCTTAAAAAAAAAAATCACCTTATTTCTTCTGCTAAAAGCAAGTTCTTATGTATGGAACCTTAAATATTTTTAGTTTGATCTTTCTTTTAAAACTAAACAGGGTGTTTAGAATAAACTCTTGAACAAATGAAGGTCTTAAACCTCCTTCGGTTTCAGTTTCAGATCGCCGTGGCTCAGGTAAACCCCGACCAAAGAGCGAAGGTTTTGAGCTCTACAATAATTCAGCTCAGAATGGGTCACCGGAGAGCCCGCAGCTGCCGTGGGCAGAATACAGTGAACCAAAGAAACTGCCCGGCGACGACAGGCTGATGAAGAATCGAGCTGATCACCGCTCCAGCCCCAACGTAGCAAGTAAGAGGCTCCTTGGGGCCCTCCTTCTCTTGTCCTGAGTTCTCATCCAAGTGCCTGCGTGGTCGCTGTCCCAGTGAGGAGGGCCACTCTGGTTTGTTACTTACTAGAGTGAAACATTACGTGCATATGTTGGCTCACTGGGTTGTGTTTTCCGTGAGAGATGTCCAAACTAATATTCTCTAACAGGAAATAGAAACTAAGTGAGCAAAACCTTTGATTCAATGGATGTCGCAGGTGGGCAGATCAATCACATCTCCAGCAGGGGTTGGCACACTACCAGCAGGAGCTCAGATGGGTTTTGTGCTTTTAAAGGGTTGTTAAGAAGCAGCAGCAGAAACAAGCTTTTGCAAAGCCTAGAATATTTACCCTCTGGCCCTTGCCAGAAATGTTTGCCAGTCCCTGGTCTGTGGATAAAACTTGGTAGCTCTGGGCTCTGTGCGCCTGGGAGATAGGAGTGGGCCTCATGGGCCCTCGCCTGCCACGGCCTCGCCTCTCTCTGTGCTGGCCGCCCCACCGCAGTGTGAAGATGCATGGCGGACGGCTGCCGCCCTTGCACAGCTCCTGTGTGACATCGCGTTTGTTTATTTAGTAGTAAACTCTCTTCTCCCTGACTCTTTCCAGATCAGCCTCCTAGTCCTGGAGGGAAAAGTGCGTACGCCCCTGGAACGACGGCCAAGATCACGTCTGTCTCTACTGGAAACCTCTGCACTGAGGTCTGAGAGATGAGCACAACCACCCTTACTATGCTGTTAGCTTTCCCTGGGAATACCTGCGTTATCTCATAAAATTTTCACTCCACAAGTTACCCTGGTTTATAATTCCTAAGTAGTGAATTTTTTATTTTTAATATAATAGGTAAATCAGCTTTAAATTAATAAATGTTTTTCATTATTCTCAGTATAAGATCAAACCCTTACTTTTTAACACAGTTTTTGAAATATATATAGTATATTTATAGTATATTTTAAAACAGTTTGCTGGAAATTAAATTAGTCCATTGTACAAGTTGCAAAAAGCTCACTTTCTTTCTTCTTCACGTTGTACAGGAGCAGACTCCTCCCCCCAGACCTGAAGCCTACCCCATCCCCACTCAGACGTACACCAGAGAGTATTTCACCTTCCCGGCCTCCAAGTCCCAGGACCGGATGGCTCCTCCTCAAAACCAGTGGCCAAGTTACGAGGAAAAGCCACACTTGCACACAGACAGCAGTCATTCCAGTGCCGCAATTCAGGTTAGAGAGAAGGGCGTCCGTAAATATTTCTCAGCCCTCACAGATAGACCCGTTAGACAGGGTGAGAATTGAGCAGTTTCTGAGACACAGTTGATGTTTTCTGTAGCACAGCACTGCTCTGGTCATCTTATTTTTTTCCTCCTTCTTTCTTGGTTTTGTGGTTAACTGAGAGAAAGAGGGGATAGGATAGAAACTGAATATGAAAAGGGACTTCTGTTCTCTTAGTGTCTGATTAATGAAATGTTAGTAACATGAAGCCTCAATCAAATTTGTCAGGCAGGTCCCTGGTTCCGGGCGTGAGAAATGGGAGCCCAGATGATACGTGTTGCACTTTGTTCGCGTCAGAAGGTGTCCCAGCCGCTGGGAGTGCAGAGGTGATCGTGGTCCCTGCCCGCGAAGCTTGGTGGTCTAGTTGAGAGCTGAGGCAGGTGAATGGAAAACAGGGTAGTAAGTGCTGCTGGGGAGCTGGATCCCCGCCGAGTGACGGAGCCGTCTCTCAGTCTAGGTGTGACTAGAACCGGGACTCCTGCATCCCGTTACAGCTCCAGAAGAGGAGAGCTTTCCAGAGCAACGGAGGTGGCGTGGAGACGTGTAGTGTGGCTCGAGCCGCAGGTGTTCAGTTTGGCAGGAACGCAGGTCGGGGCAGGGGCAGTGGGGTTCCAGGCTGCACAGGCAGGTCGGAGCCACACCGAAGGCTTTGCGTGACCAGCTAAGGAATTCGGGTTTCATCCGAGCTAGTGGAGAAGGGATGTCAGCCTGAGCAGTTAAGCTGGGGAACATTATCAGATGTGTTTTTCTTTTTAGAAAGATAACTTCACATTGTGAAAGATTGGGAGAAGAAATTAAATGTATGCTTAAAAATAGGTGCAGTCAGGGCCGGCCCCGTGGCCGAGTGGCTAAGTTCGCACGCTCTGCTTCCACGGCCCAGGGTTTCGCCGGTTCAAATCCTGGACGTGGACGTGGCACCGCTCATCAAGCCATGCTGAGGCAGCATCCCACTTGCCACAACTAGAAGGACCCACAACTAAAAACACAACTGTGTACCATGGGGCTTTGGGGAGAAAAATAAAAAATAAAATCTTTAAAAAAAAAAATAGATGCAGTCTACGAGACGTAACAGATCCGCATCCTGGATAGTGAATTCCGGGAGGGAATCACCCTTGGATTAGAGCGGCCGGCAGATGCTGCAGAGTTGAGACCCGATTCGAGCTGAGCCTAGGGGATGAGGAAGCCAAGGGAGAGGGCACTGCGTTCCCAGGAGACAGTGTGAGTAAGGCGAGAAAGAGCCCCGTGTTCTACGGGCAGAAGGTGATTGTCAGGTCCACACCTTGGTTGTTCACAAGATTTCGCCTTGTCCTGGGCCCCTCCTGCTGTTTCCTAGATAGGTCCGATTACCTCCAGCCCCCAGTCTTTGCGGGAGTGTGAGATGCCCTCCCCCAACCCCGCCGGCTCTGGGAGCAGGCTGGAGTTGTCTGGAGAACAGGCCTTTCTCCAAATTCTCTTTAACAATAAAGTCATTTTATGCCCTGCTTCCGCTAGCGTGTTTTGTCAGCCCTTAGGAAGATCTGCTTCCCATATGTCAAGGCAATCCACAGGCTTTGTTTTAGGGGCATGGCATTATTGAGCCTCGGCACTTATAGTAGATAACTACTGACTGCTTCCCCTCACAGCCTGGGTAAATAATACCTAGAAGAGAAGTCAGGAAATGAGCTAAAGGGCCGCTCGTGAGGATGCTGAAATGACTGAGAGTCATGACCGCACTTACCGGGGGAGGGAGGAGAGCGCACGAGAGCCCAGGAGCGAAAACGCAGCTCCAGGAAAGCAGAGGAGCGTCGAGCCCCTGGCTCCCGAGCCCCTGGTCCCGCAGCGGAGAGCAGTCTGCAGGCCCGGGCCTGGAGTCCATGCTTGAACGTGTCTGGTCTACAGGGGCAGGGAGTTAGTAATTCTTTTATGGGGCCCGAAGATCGTATGCCCGGTGATCAAGAAACTGTTTCTGTGTACATGGTAAAGCCATTGCAAAATGTTGGAAGTCAGTGTTCTGTTTTCCTGTCAGGCTACTGTTTTTTCAAGTGGTATTTCATTTTTTTGGTGTGTGTTTGTTTTTTAAGGAAAGAGTAACAGTTTATTTTCCAGATTTGCATCATCAATTTCTACTGATTAACAGGGCAGGAAAAAAATGTGTGACTCAGACATCATAGTGAGTCATTTCTGTCTGATTAAACCACTTTCACACATGCCCTTTGAAAAGAAGTATATTCATTTCTCTCTCTGTCTCACACACACACACACACACACACACACAGAAGTCTGTGTCCTGCACCTTTATACCGCCGTGTTTTATACCTTTCTAAGACTGAGGCAGAGAAAGCTCGGACGCGTGTGGCTTGCCCTTGCATTATTATACACAGCTCTATGAAAGCGTTCATAAAGCCAGTCGTCAGCTGGTAGAATTCATGGATGGGTCATGGGTTGGTCAAATGGTTAAGATTTGGTAATTACTCTTAGTAATGATTAGGATTTTACTACAGAGAAGTAATTTTTGTTGCTCTTCACCTAATTAGACTGAATACATTCATCCTTTTTTTTTTTTTTTTTGTGGAAAATTAGCTCTGAGCTAACTACTGCCAGTCCTCCTCTTTTTGCTGAGGAAGCCTGGCCCTGAGCTATCATCCATGCCCATCTTCCCCTACTTTATATGTGGGACACCTACCACAGCATGGTGTGCCAAGTGGTGCCTTGTCCACACCCGGGATTTGAACCGGCGAATCCCGGGCCGCTGAAGCAGAACATGCGAACTTAACCGCTGCGCCACCAGGCTGGCCCCATACATTCAACCTTTTAAAGTCAGTCATGTGAATGGTACCACAGTAGAGATACGTGCAGGGGACTATAGAAGAATGAGGAATGGCACAGTTGATGAAGTACCTGAGTTTTTGTGCGTTTTGCTTTTTTGCCAGTGATGCAGAGAAGAAAGGACAGCTTTTCTTTCTTTTAAACAGATAAGGAATTCGCTGGAAAAGCTGTTCCTCCACAGCCATTGAGCCATAGCGCGATCTCAGCCTCGATTCTGAACACTCATTTAACAGTTCTAATGTTTTTTCTTTCTCCCTGAAGAGAAAATGTGTGTCTTCTGATAAGTGGCTGAAATATAACAGCTTTCCCTTTTCCTTTTCCAGCGTGTTACCCGTTCCCAGGAGGAACTCCGGGAAGAGAAAGCTTATCAGCTGGAGCGGCATCGAATAGAGGCGGTTATGGATCACAAGTCTGATAGTGATATGTGGATAAATCAGAGTTCCTCACTGGGCTCCAGTGCATCCAGCCAAGAGCACCTGGACCACTCCTCCAAGGCAGGCACCCCTGCTTCCACTCTGACCAAAAGTGGCCCTGGGCGCTGGAAGACGCCAGCGGCTGTGCCGCCCATGCCCGTGGCTGTCTCCCAGCCTATTCGAACAGACCTGCCCCCACCACCCCCTCCGCCTCCCGCCCACTATGCCAGTGAGTTTGACGGAATCCCCATGGATTTGCCTCTCCCACCCCCTCCTTCTGCCAGCCAGTTAGGACCTCAGTCTGCCCAGGTGGCTGCTGCAGAGCGGAAGAAGAGAGAAGAGCATCAGCGGTGGTATGAGAAGGAAAAGGCCCGTCTAGAGGAGGAGCGGGAGAGAAAGCGAAGGGAGCAGGAGAGAAAGCTGGGCCAGATGCGCACCCAGGCTCTGAACCCCGCTCAGTTTCCTCCTGCGGCTGTCCAGCAGATGAAGCCGGAAAAGCCCTCCACGCTCCAGAGGCCCCAGGAGACCGTCATTCGGGAGCTGCAGCCCCAGCAGCAGCCCCGCACGATTGAGCGCAGAGACTTGCAGTACATCACCGTCAGCAGAGAGGAGCTCTCCTCGGGGGACAGTCTCTCTCCAGACCCGTGGAAGCGGGACGCCAAGGAGAAGCTTGAGAAGCAGCAGCAGATGCACATTGTGGATATGCTGAGCAAGGAGATCCAGGAACTCCAGGGCAAGCCGGACCGCACCGCGGAGGAGAACGACCGCCTGCGGAAGCTCATGCTGGAGTGGCAGTTCCAGAAGAGGCTCCAGGAGTCGAAGCAGAAGGACGAGGACGATGAGGAAGAGGAAGACGACGATGTGGATACCATGCTGATCATGCAGCGCCTTGAGGCCGAGCGAAGAGCAAGGGTAAAGGGGGGCGTGCTTGGGCCGCGCCCCTGTGGTCCCTGCCTCCACCGGCGGCATGTGGGGCGGGGGCCGAGCCCAGGGTCTCAAGGGTTGAAAAGGTCCCTAGGCTTCCCATGTTCTGTGATGTGTACACTGTTAACTGACGTCCTACAGATGTGAGCCAGGGGGAGGAGGCTGAACATTCTCGAGCCGTGCACTTTAAAAATATTACATACAATTCAGATAGACCTTTACTGTTGTAATTAGCAAACTCATATTTATCCTGCTCATTAACACTTCCATTGAGAAAACAAGTTAATAACCCATACTTTGCTAATAACCAGTAATAATCTTGATCAGGGATTGGCAAAATTTTTTCTTAAACAGCCGGATAGTCAATATCTTAGGCTTTGCGGGCCCTGCAGACTCCATCTTTACCGCTGGCTCTGCTGTTGAAGCGCAAGGGCCGCTGTCGGCAGGACGCGAACAGCGGGTGCACTGGGGCCAGCACAGTGTCGTTTACAGATGGTGGCAGGTCATTTGCTGACCCCTGGTCTTGATCATCAGCACCTGATGGTGGGTAACAAAGGAGACTGTTGAGGACTTCAGAGTTAAGATTTTAATATCATTACCGGAGATAGAACCTTCAAAGGAGTTAGAAGGTTGACGAAGCAGGTGTTTATTAAATTGATAAACAGTTACATTTCAGTGGTAGTATAAAGATACTGAGAACTTAGAATTTTATTCATATATCCCCATATTACAAAAAAATTTCCGTTCTTTTTGTTTTGAGTAAAAGAAGTAAAACGTCTATTAGTTTAGTACAGTAGATGGTTAGAATGCCAAATTGAAGTCTTTGTCACCCTGTCAAGAGGATTGTTGACAGAGGCGTCTATTAGTATTAACGTGCAGAGAGTGCTAGTGACTGTTTTAGTGATTTTTTTTTTTTTATACAATGCAGTATTCTGAGAACAGACAGCCAAGAGCACACCCTTTTGTCTTTAGGATTTTCTTTCTAATTCTAGCTTTTCCCTGACATTGTCTGTACTGGAGATCTAAACCCAAATTGTGCCGTCAGACATTTTCGTCTTCCTGCCTCGTGATGAAATTTAATCTTGGGTGACCATTAGTAAGGACGTAGAGCCACGGTGTGACCCCTCTTCTGTTTGTTCTGTGAAGCATTTTCCTGAAAAGTCACACACACACACACACACACACACACTTCTTATACATATTCTCAGCCAAATGTATGTATAACTTTGCCCAAAATTCAATCAGAATCCCTCTTAAGACACTTAAGTTTCTGAAATGAAGGCTTAAATGTTAGCTGTTACATTACTTTATCAGTATTCTCCAAGTCACCAGGAGTAAAATTCCTTAAGAACGGCTGTATTTACCATCAGAACTATTTTATTTGATGAATAACTAATTGCCCTGAAATAAGAATTCTTTGAAAGATTTCCACCTTGTAGTCAGCAGTCTGGCCCCCATTACATAAACCGTTAGCTTGTCATTGCAGTGTGCATTTCCCTCTGCTCTGGCCGCTGTCGTCGTGGCCACATGGCAGGTGGGTGCGTGAAAGCAGCTGAGTCTGTTCACGGCCTTGTATCACGCCCCAGACACGAGAAAGAACGGCTTCAGCTCTCCTGCGGCTCAGACTTTGCTGTTTCCTGACAATAGTGAAAAGTTAGCAACTGTGTTGATATTTCTATAATTATTCTTTTCTGTGAAGACTAAATTTTTACTGAAGTTCTATCAGTTTTTCCTAATGGTTAAAACATTGAATATTTCAAAGCCTCTTAGTATGAATTATAATATTTGGAAAGTTTCTTATGAAAATTTACTTTAAAGTGTCTGTATTTATCATTAATTATGTTAATATCTTGGTCTCCAAATAAGAGAGCTAAGGGAAATTTTACTTTTTTTAGTTTCTATGTATCTTAATGAAACTCAAACATTTAATACCATGTGGCCCTTTTTCTCTTTCTGAACCCTAGAGATTAGTCTGTATGTAGTTTTTGCTTTTCTCCTGGGGTGGTCCTTCGGAAACAGACGAAGCGTGAGAGCGCAGATGTGCTGGTGGCGGATTACAGGTCTACACTGAGCCTTTTCTTCACACCTGGTCTTTCTTTTTTTCCCTCTTACCTGCAGCAGACTGCTCTGCCAGCAATCTCTGTTCTAGATTTGGTACGTCCTCGTTTCTTTCCCTTTGGTGCTGTTTTCCTGTCTTGATTTCCCTTTTTCTTTCAGTGGTGGTGGCTTTATGTTTTCAGTAGAGCAGTCCTTAGGGCTGTCCTGCAGCAGGACAGCAGTCCCGCCTCTAGAAGCATGCCTCTGAATGTTCGTAGACTTAGCCACTCTCTGCTTTCCTCCCTTAACTGTAAGTGTTGCTGTCTGTTTACGGTTTTGACCTTCACTCAATTTTAGTCATAAAATTGATTCTGTTTATTCTTATGTAGTTGTAAACACATGCACACATGAAGGAAACTTGGCAGTGAGTAATCAGTTTCATTCTTGTTACATGAGAGAGAGATTTTAAATATTCAGCTCTTAGAAACTCAGTTGAATTGGTGTTGCCACTGTTTGCCAGATGGCACTGTCTCGGACAGCTGTCTGTGATAGAGTAGGAGAGGTTGCCCGCAGACACGTGTTCTGTGCCTGCTTTAATGACATCCATGGACTTTGGTTCACTTTATCAGCCAGAACAGTTTACTGTCTGCGAAAAATACTTGAGGCCACGTTCTGTTGTCCATGCAACGTGTTTAAGGAAGGTGTTGGAGAAATTCAGTCGGTCACTTAGTGCCCATTGAGCGTAAGTACTGTTATCTGTGTCATCTGCCTGTTATATTTTGACTGATATAATTATGTTAACTAAGTCAGCATTTACTGTTCGTCATTTTTTAAATGATAGAAGGCCAATATCAGGCAGTACTTTAAAAAAAATCCCTGAAACGAGGTGTGACTTTAATGGCCTTCTCACCAAATAATAGCCCTCCTTTTTTTTTTTTAATTTAAGTAGTGTGGTGGCACCGTCATTCCAAAGAGAAGGCTCTCTTGAAAACATCTCCCCTCCTTAATGAATGAAAGGCATGTTTTCTGAGCTTTACATTTTTTTTTCATGAGACAAAGATAAAAACCATCTTTTGCTCCCTACTTCTTTGTGTATTAAGGTGTCCATGTAGGAGATGGTTGGAAAATATCAATCAGTTAAAGTCGTTTCTTTGTGTAAAATCTTAATTTAACAAATATTTGTTCAGCGTCCATGATGTGCCAGGTCTGACCTGAGGCGTTGGCTGTGAGAGATGAGGCCCAAGGAGGACCTTTTGTGCCGTGAAGATTACAGGACAGGCGGATCATGATATTTAAGGCTAAGGGTTACACTGAGGTTTTCATGTCAAAGAAAAATAGTTCAGGATTTTTCTTTCTTTAAAAGATCATTATTTTGAGTGTTAATACTGCCCCTTTCTAAACAAGAAACCCCCTTGTTTCTGCGCATTTCTCAGCCTAATTTCCAGTAACGGTGAATATTATTAACGATGTTATCTGTAGAGTTCTCATGGCATCACCGTGCCAGGCCGTCTTGGGAGAACCTCCCCTGTTAGGGTTAGTCCTCTGCTAAGATAACAGGGAGAAGGTGACCGGGTGGCCTGTGTGTGGGAACGCGGCCCGTGGGGGTCTCAGGCGTTTCCTTAGGCTCCTCGCGGGGTTTTATGACGACAGACGGGATGAACGAGGCAGGCCTCTTCCTGTTGGGGAGCAGCCGAGTTCAGAGACGTTGGCGGGTCCTGCCTGCCTTCTGCTCTTCCCCGGGTCTGGGAGTGGCCCCTCGCCCCAGATGGTCCAGGGCCCGCTGCTGCTTCTCTCTGGGCTCGCGCCCTTTGTGCCCGCCGCCTCCTGACCCGTGACCTGGCTGAGCCGGGCGCCCCCTTCACGTCTCTGGTCAGAGCCCTCTCGGATGGAAGGCTCCTCGCTGCGTTGCTGACAGAGCACCTCCACTCAGAGTCAGACGGCCGTTCAGATTCTAGCACGTTCACGACTGCTCCACCCCTCCCTGCCCTGCGCCGTGCTGCCACCTCCCCTGCCGTCCGCCTCCCCACTCTAGCTGCTCCTTGTCGTTGCTCAGTCTAGGACCCTGACAGTCGCCGTGACCCCTTTGTTCTCTCCAGTGAGAAGTTCTTCGGTCTGACCTGGCTGCGCCACCGTCCTTTCTTGCCTGCATTGCAGGAGACGACTTCCTGCTGAGTCCCTTGCCTGGCCTTTGCCCCCTGATAGGCTGCTGCAACACAGCAGTGGCGGTGATCTCTTAGAAGCATGCCAGGTCTCACGAGTGCTCAGAGCCTACGGTGCTGCCCTGTCACTTAGAGAAACACTCTGGTCTCCCCATGGCCTACAGGATGCCCTTGTTCTGTCCTCGCCTCCCCCTGCCTGGGCCCCGTCCCCTCCTGCACTCCTGTACGGGGTGGGGTGGATGTTGCCCGTGCTGTCGCTTCCCCTGGCTGAAGTCCAAGGGCAGCAGGTCCCTCCGCCTGATGCTTGGGTGTGTGACTCGTGCCACGTAATGATGTGCATTCCTCCTTGTTTCCCTGTGATGTGGGTGCCACAGAGGGCAAGCCCAGCGTTTGAGAGACTCCCCCAGTATCAGAGAGTGGGAGTCGAGATTCTAACCAGAATTTTCTGAGTTGGCATTCAGTGCTTTTCTGCTGTACCAAAGTGTCTCCTGCTCATAAAAATAACACTCTGTTGCTAGGAACCATCTTTCAACTAGAGATTTAGGTGACCTGCCAGGGTCTCAGTTGGCTCGTCTCAGCTTTGTCTTGTTACCATTTTAGTGGCTCATGTGCTGACTCCAATGACCTGACAGCCCACAGGACGAATTCCTTGGGGTATTATTTTGGGGTAATACCAGTGAAGTGATGTTTTCGGGATTTCAGTGGCTCTTCTGTTTTCCTCCTGTGGAGACCCAAGCTGGATCTTCCCTCCTAGGCCACTTTCCCGTCTGGTTGTTCTGCAGGACTGTGGAAACGGGGCGTACCCCTCTGGAGCGTCCGGGCACAGAAGGGTTGAATTAAAAGTTTCATGAAAACCTCAAGCAGGAATTCTTGGGACCCTCACTGAGAGTCGCACCTTCAGAGAGGACTGGCTCCAGCAGACTGTTTTTTGCCTGTTCGGGTTGAGGTGCCTCAGGAGTGGGAGATGGCCCTGCCCAGGATGTCAAGGCCAGAGGTGGACACAGCCCATCTTCAGGAGGGGTCAGTGTTACTCGAGGAGTTAGGAGGAGAAATATGTTCACAGTCAAAACAACATGTCTGTATCTTGGAGCAGAACACAGGATTCACGTGATGGTAGAGATGAAGCAGAACCCAGGGGGTGTGGTGGGTGCTCTGAGCCCACCGCGTGCTCGGGGTCACTCTGACTCTTCTCCACCTCCTCTGTCTACCAGAGCATGTCAACAGCTACGCCAGAGATCTCCACCTTCCGATAAAATTGTAGTTTTCCTTAAACTGAAAAAAAAAATGTAAGGGCCCCGCCAGGGGAAGGGAGCCCTCACTCCTGAGTGCTGAGTGCTGCCGTGGAGGGTTTGGCGCACCCCTGTTCACAAGGGAGAACCTGGTCCCTCGGCAGGTCCGCAGAGTGCACTTCTCTTGGAAACGGGGCCGAGAAGCCGCAGAGCTGGGCCCTACCCGGGTCTCGGGTTCCGGAGGCCAGCAGTGATAAGTGGCCTCATCGGGGCTTCATTGTCAGGCCTTAAAATTTTCTGAGGGTGTGTTTTCAGTGGGTAGTATGAGCCCCAAAGGCTGCAGAGAGAAGCATTTCTTATGAGTAATGTGCTCAACAGACTTTCATTTGTATCTTCAGAGAAAGTGTCCAAAAGGAAAGGATACCTTGGCCCTATTTTGTATTTGGATATTTCAACATGATTGTTTCCCTTAATGGGATTTCTACTATAAATTAAAGATATAAGTTAATGCATTTTGTTGTATAAAATTATAACCACACAGATCTCAATATGCTTTTGTTTTTTTACCTGAAAATACCTCTTTTTAGAAATGTGGACTTACCAGTAAAGCCAAACGTTGGTTTAAGCTTACAAACTGGCTTTTTGAGATCTCGGCATAGTTCTTGGTGTACAGTAACTTCAGTCTGGACGTCTTGATTCATCCTGTGAGAATTATCGTTCCATCTGCTAGATCTGTTCCCCAAATAGAACTTGGTACGAGCCTGCTTTGATCGCATCTGACTTCTCATTCTTTTAATGTAAAACAGCGAGCTCATCTCCTTTTCATTTAACTTCAGGGTGTTAATGTAACAGACAGTTTGTCATTGGATATCAGTCATTAATTTGTAACTTAGGTTGAAATGCCTTTAATCATTATTGGATGAAAGTAAACCATACAGCTCAGTGTACCATCTTGAGCTATTATTTGGGGTAAATTAAGAGATTCTCTTTTCTCTCATTAATGCTTTTTTGGGGGGTAGGGGGCGTAAAACAGCATATCTTTGAAGAACAAAACAATCTCTGTTTTGAAAATGAAAATCCATGAATCAACTTACCAAATAGTGGAGAGAAACGGCCTGAATTATGATGGCGCTCCTTCATTTGCCCTATTTTAAAAATAGCAACCAGTGAACTGAGCACAAAGAGAGGCTCCTTGCTTACCACCATCCAGATTTAGAAGAATGAGTGTTTTTAAGAGAAAATGCCTGTTTATAGATTTAAGATAGCATTCTGTATCTGTAATTATAATTTATGGAAATTGTAATTGTTCTGGTTTCTTAAAATTATACTCCTGTTTAATTTAAAAGAACTAATTGGCTATTTATTGTACACTTTTTCTTTCTTATAACTTATTTTTATTTAGTTCTAGACAGTATAACATAATGAAATTAGTTTGTGCTTGCTCTACTGGGAGACAGAAAAACTTTTATTGCATTAATGCAGTTTTCTATATTTGCATAAATTACTTTCCTGTGGGCTATTGACCCCTCTCAGTTGCTGTTTTATTTTGTTATTTGTATTTGGGTGCTGTTTCTCCTGCTCGGTTTTCCGCCCTCGGCTGTCTGCCTCCTGCGGAGCCCTCAGGCGGGCGCTGACTCTGCAGGGCCCTGGGAGGCACCTCTGACTGTGCTTTGCCTTTCGGGTCTCTCTCAGCAGCATCTGCTGCTTTTACAAAGCCCCTACAAGCCAGTTATCCTAACATCCCTTCTGGGCTTAGACCTAGATTGTCCTAAAGAGGAAGTGAAATTAATTTGTCGTCTTGAGAAGGGAATTTTAATTTTTTTCTAAGATGTTTTATTGTTCACTGACATGAAAACACCTAATGATACGAATTAGTTACTTTCCCACCAGATACAGAAGTCAAGCATGAGTGAAGTTGTTAGGTTTTTGTTTAAACAAATACAAACACAGTTCAAATCCAGAAGTTCATATTTTCTGTTTTTGCTGTGAACAGTTTCTAGAATAATTAGTAACTGCAGGGAGTGAGACACCTGGAGAGATTTTACCTAAGGGCTCCTGCGCTGGTTAGAGATTGAACTGGATGGCTTCCAGCTCCAGTTTAATTTTTAAAAGTTTTAATCAGCTCCTCTTGCTGAGGGACGGTGGAGGGCTGCAGGTGTGGCTGCAGCCAGGTGTCTAACAGATAAGAAATAACCAGAGAGTGCACAGTTTCAAATTTACCATTGTCCTAGGCTGTAACAACAGAAGCTTAGTAGCTGTATTATATCAAGATGACAAAAAGAGAGACTTGTATTCTGTTCTCTGCTGGTCAAATGTGCTTTTAATTCAGGATTCCCGTTTAGAAAAGGTATTTGCAACCTATAGCGATAGAGAAATGTGACCGGGGGATAAAGGAGCTGAAAACCCAAGAGGAGATGCATCTTCGATTTTTGAAGTGATCTTTAAGTATTTGAATGGTATGAAAGAAAGATTATAAATTTGTGTTTCAAAAAGCAAGAGCCTGAATGACGAAAAATAGAAATCAGGTGATGCATTGTAGACCAACAAGAACTTTTTGACTGGCGGTTCCCTGAAAATAGCACATGCTGTCTTGGGAGGTAGGCAGCAGGGCTCCAGAAGCTGGAAGTGTTCAGACAGGACGGACAGTTGGGTAGAGATGTAGCGAAAGAGTGAGTAAGAGTAAGATTCCTTCCAGATTTCAGGCTTAGATTCTGTGACTCGGAGTTCGGGGGTGTCCCTGAGCTGGGAAGGAATTCTGGAAGTCCAGGATGATCCGGAGGGAGCTAACTGATGGCAAAGGGCCAGGGTGGGAAGAGTGCTAGACACTTGGTCCCCAGGAAGAGGGGGCTACTGTACACGCCCTGTGAGCAGCCACATGTTCCCCGAGTCCTGTGCTGCCACGTGAGCTCCCCCCACCCCTGAGAGGCTAGTGTTCATCTGCTGTGGTCCAGAGCAGGGGAGGCTGTTTCTTGACATTCATAGTGGAAACAAACTGACGAGGGCAAGGGGAGGAGGATGGTCGAGTGTGCTCTGCAGTGTCATCAGCTGGGAGTCTGCCTGTTGTTCGAGTCTGTTAATTTACATGAGCTGGTTAACTTAAATTTAGTATCATAAAAGAATCATGCTTGTTTGATGTGTGAATGTCCAAGGTAAATTCCTTCTTGCTTCGAGCCACAATTAATGGAAGAATAATTCTGGATCTGTGGGGACAGAGTTTTTAGGTGATTTATTTCGAAACTGCAGAGCTGTAAGATGTGTACGTCGTAACGTCTTTCGGCCGTGCTTTAACCTGGTATTGTGTTTGTGTCTGCTTGTCTCAGTACGCGCTTCGTATGTCTTGTGCTGGTGGAGTTTGTTGAATGGAAATTAACATTAATTTGCTGTTAGTTACAGGATGAGGAGCGGAGACGGCAGCAGCAGCTAGAAGAGATGCGTAAACGGGAAGCAGAAGACCGAGCCAGACAGGAGGAAGAGCGGCGCCAGCAGGAGGAGGAGCGAGTCAGACGGGATGCCGAGGAAAAGGTTATGGCTCTCTGAGGGCAGCTAGCATTGCACCACGTTAGCCTGAGCGTAACCGATGGGCTGGGCAAAGCAGGCGAGAGATTCTGTGTCCCTTAAAATGCACAGGATGAAACAGGGCCTCGGTCCCCCAGCTTGGTTATTGGACCAAAAACTTTAGCCCGATCTGGCCCACCTACCTCTCTTGAACTGTCTCCAGATTCCCTTTTCCTCTGAGTTTTTTCTGTCAAACTTGCGAACTCTTCAGCCTGTTTAGTCGTGAGCTTCTTTGCCACAGGTCGGCTCAGTCTGGGCCCTGACCTTCCTGGACGTGGTCCAGCCCGTTAGTGTGCAGATGTGTTTGCTCACTTGTGTTCAGATTGGATTTGAGCCGTGGGAAGCAGCAGGAACGTAGAACACAGTCTGTTAACAGTGAGCATTTCAAATAGATTGCTTGCTGAAGTTACCCAACTCTCCCTGATGGTAAAGAGAGCAGAAGGCTTATAAAAAACATGGTACAAGGAAAACTTAACTTAGTATGTAATCTGATAAATATTCTGAGTTATTACTTTGTTTCCATATGTGGGCTTTTTAATTCAAGTAATCCTTTCAGTTGAAGTGACAACTCATTTGACCTATTCTGGGAAACGGGAACTCGGCGATGCCGTCCTCTGGACCCTCTCCATGTATGCGCAGCCGAGCCTCCCGAGGGCATCGCCTGTGCCTGGACGTGGTCTGGGAGAAGCCGCTCTTCTGTTACTTCCCTTCTGTGAAGGCAGAAGCTTGGAGCACCACCACTTCTGACAGGGGAAGCTTTAGTTTTTATTCCTAATTCCTTCTTTGATAGTCCAGTGAACTGTATTAACAGAGCGCCTTCCCCGCCCCCGGGAAAGAACTTTGGGGGAGCTTTTTATAGTGACGCGATCTGTTAGGGTGCGTTACAAGCAGAGTGAGATTGACAGAAACGATGATACTCGCTGACGTGAACATAGAACACATAGTGTGCGCACACAGTGTGTTGAAATCAGCACTTTCCCCTGTGTAGACGTTACCGTGCCCAGAGCCTGTCGCCACATTGTCTGCGTGTCTGCACGGCTGGGAGTCTCTTGGAGACCCTGCGCCCAGGGCTAGGCTCCCCTTGAGGCTTTGGCTAGGGTAGCGGTATGTCAGTCGGTGCTTTTCTGAGGAAATCAGGTTTCCAGAAGTGGAGCCAGTAGAGCTTGGGTTTCACGGTCTGTTCCGTGGCTGTTGGGAAGGATGTGCTTCCGGGCCCCACGTCCCCCGCTGTCGCAGCCTCTGCCCGGAGTGTTCTGCCTGCCCTGGAGGCCTGCAGGCCTGCTGTCTGCAGGCTGGTTAGGTGCGGCCGCGCCCCGTGCCGTAGCAGGGCAGGTGGCCACCCCGAGCGCAGCGCACGCTGGACGGGGCCAGGCTGCCTTCGCCGTGCCGAGAGGCTCCTGGGTGGCTCGGTTTTTCCGATGTGCGTTCCCACAGCTCACGATCATGTCAGACTCACCTGTGTCTCAGTAACTGCTTCTATAATTGAGTGGTCAATGTAAAAAGAAGCTGAATAACCTATTTTTTATACAGAATGCCCAAAATTGATGGGTTTGCTTTGTCCTGGGACAAGGTGACATTCATTTGTTGGGTAGAAAGCACCTTCCCGGGTCGTGTGATTGTCTCTCTCTCAGCATAACTCAGAGAGGACGTTCGTTCCCCCTAAACTGTCCCCAAGCAGCTGCCCTTCGTGTGATGCTAGGAGTCCTGACAGCTCCCCGCAGAGCCCCAGGGCCCTTCCAGAGTCCATTCCCCACCCCAAGAGAACACTTATTTTGCGTAGAAAATAAGGTTAAATGTCTTTCGTTTAGGAGGCCTCGACGTAGAGTAAGAGGAGAAATGGAGAAGTCAGGTCCAGGGCCGGGATTGGGGCTGGCATTCGTTCTTAGAGTTTTCTCCCTCAGGAGGCAGAGCGCTGGCTGTTGTGTCTCCACTGTGTGTGCGCGTGGGGATGGCCCAGGAGGGAGCAGGGAGGAAACGAGCATTCCGACTGAAATGGGACTGCTCACTTTTATCCTGATGCCAGCAAGGTCCCAAAGTTAGGTCTCTTTGGTGGAATGAATGTAAATTTCATCGCTCCCTTCTGCAGCCTTAACCTCAGTCAGGTTAAGGCAGGTTACTCTGTTTCTCTCTCGTTCCCTTTCCTATTTACTTTTTTCTTGTGTTCTGAAACTATTGTCAATCTTTAACAAAACTGTGCTGTTATCTTTTTTAATGTTAAAATAATTTAACACTGTCAACTGTAGTTTGTACAGATGTATGTCAGAAAAAATGTACAGTGTGTGTCAAAATATATTTGAAAATCTTGTTGCTGTTGCTATTAATGCCTGCCTCTCTGATTTTGTGTCTGTCAGGGAGCGTATTAAGATTTGAAATAGAAATTAAGAACTGTGGGAAGCACGTTTGTTAGATTGCTGCTTTGGGAAAGTGAGTAATGTTTCTTACAGCTTGCGGTTTCCTATTAATTTCTCTCTGAGTAACGAAATCACCCAGATGACTCGACCCTCTGAGGAAGGGTGCCTTCTGGACGCGGGGGGTCAGTGAGAGCACAGACGAGTTTGCGCTCCTAAGGTGCCGCCTGTAGAAAGCCAGGGGTAGCCTATTTTTGGTTTTGTCTTGTCTTTACACTCAGCAGTCACAGGTAAGTTAATCTCCTGCCAGAAACTGAAGGACAGAGACAGACGGAGCGGCAGAGGAGGACTGAGAGCTAGTGATAGCGGGATGGGGACGGATGTAGTGGCTGGACGCGCCGCCCCAGGACCTGAGCGCTCGGCCGTGCGTCCCCTCCTTGGAGTGCACGCCAGGTGGCTCCGGAGCATGGTGAGCGCACTTGGAGTCTCAGGAGCGCCCGGTGCCAGGTCTCTCTGCCCGTTTCCGTCACAGCAGTCATGTTAACCCTTCACCTTCCCAGGATCCGGTACCATCGCTGGGGGCTGAGGGTGAACACGTCCTTGCAGGCCGTGCGGGTGGGCCGCGGTCCCCCACCCTGACCTTTGCGCTTTTTCTATTCCCGCCTGCAGAGGCGACAGGAAGAAGGGTATTACAGCCGCCTGGAAGCCGAAAGGCGCAGACAGCACGACGAGGCCGAGCGCAGGCTGCTGGAGCCCGAGGAGCCGGGGCTGGGCCGGCCCCCCCTGCCGCGCGGCTACGAGCCGCCGCCCCCGTCCCCCCCGGCCGGCGCGCCCCCGCCCCCGCCGCAGCGCGGCGCCTCCTTCCTGCAGGCGCAGGCGCTGTCCCCCGACGCCCTGTACACCGCCAAGCTGGTCGCCTACGGCGAGGAGGAGGCGGAGGACGGCAGCCTAGCAGGTCAGCACCGGGGGGCCGGCACGAGCAAGTCTCCCGGGGCCCTGCCTCCCGCCGCGCCTCCGCCGCAGCCCCCGCGCCGGCCGCGCCCGGCCTCCGATGGCATCTTTCTCTCCAACTCATTCCAGCCGCCCTCGGCCAGCGCCAACAGTACTGCTCACGAAGCAGGCCAGCCCCCGCCCCCTCCAAAAAAGCCAGGCGTCCGCCCGCCCAGCCACTCCCGGGGTCGAGGTAAAGAACGGACCGGCCGGCTCCTCGGCCCGACGGCACCCTGGAGCCGCGCCTCCGCCCTAGGGCCGCCCGTGATCGGCGCTTGCTCTGGGGTTCGATCTCACCTGATCGCTAGTCTCGGCGTGGTGGTCTCCCTCTGTTCCGATCGATCGTAATGTCTGTGCTCGCACTCTCTCAGGGAAACACCTCAGTACTCCGATTGCTTCTTTCCTTTAAAGAATTCGATTTTTGGATTGGCCGGTGGCAATCACTCCCCTCTGTTACTCCTCAGACCCCTGAAGTACTGTTGGTCTCGGTCTTCATTCTCTGCCTCTTCAAATAATCCTTCTATTTGGAGGAACAACACCCTTTTCACGCATTTTGGTGTCTAAAGATGGTAGTGTCACAGTTAGGTGTTCAGTTCCCGTCATTTAACTTAAGTAGAACCCATGCTCTGGGATCAGCTGCCACGTGGCGGTGGCTTGTGAGCTGACTGCTGCGTCTGGTGGTCTGGCTGCAGCAGTGGGCGCGCTCTGCTGAGCGGGGTTAGTGGCCCTGCTCAGGGTGAGCTGCCCCGCCAGGGCCAGAACCTGGTCGCTGTGGAATGGCTCTTTCCCCTGACTGGTGTCATTCCTTCCAGCGCCTTCTCGGAGCTCACAGCGCGAACAGCCAGCCCGCAGTGTAGGCGTGCAGCTGGAACCCGCTGGTTGTAGTCCTTCCCGCCAGCTGCAGAGCGCCACAGCGCTCCTGCCTCGGCCTGGACTCGGGGCTCACTGTGCAGCCAATGGGCAGTTCGTGAGACAGCCCCGAAAGTAGTACTTCAAAAGGTAGCTGAATTAGAAGGAATCCCATTTCAGACTAGGCCTGCTGCTCTAAACAAACCTGCGATGCTGGCAGTAAGCGAGTGCAGGAGTCTGACAGATGGGCTCACAGCCGTTCCAAGAGGAGCTGAATCTTCATAGCTCACGTAATCGCGACTCACGTAACAAATGAGTTTTGCCGGGATCTTTCTTCCCACCTGAGCCAGAGCTTTGATCCTCTTCAAAGGTTCAGAATATAATAATATTTAGGTTGAGTCACTCAGAAGCCAAAATTAAATCTTTTTTTACAATTTCTGTTGTAAGTGTCTACAGTGTAATACCTTCAGAGACACTTACGGAATAATAGTAATTTTTTAAATGAGATGCCATTGATCTCCTTCCGTCAGATTACGAGCTGAACTTTAGACATTTTGTAAGCGTCATGACCCAAATAAATACGAGGTTGGTGACGGGGTGTTGTAGGAGGTGTCACTTCTAACCATCTTGGCTTTTCAGTCGCACCACTAACCCGTGTTTTATCTCACACCTAACACACCGCATAGGAGCAGGATAGACCCTGCATCTCATTGCTCGGGCCTCTGTGAAGACTTCCTTCGTAAAGTACAAGCTGTCTGCACCAAACGCAGAGGCATTCTGACCTTGCCATCCGCCATCTCACGACATTGCCGCGCTCCCGTGTGCCGCTCTCTGTCGTGAGCACTCTGGGAAAGCATGCTTCTGCGGGCCGGACTTGCTCTCTTTCACTGGGTGCCGGAGGACCAGAATGGGGTGTGGAGTGGGATGGATAACGGCAGATTTCAGCCTAGCAGCACACTGAAAAATAGTCTTCACCAAAGTTCTTTGAAAATCATTTGAAATGCGTGATATTGATTCATATCTTGTCAGCTGACAGTATTTGATATTCTGATTAACTCTAAAAATTTTGAAAATTTTTAAGAATTGATTTTTACCAGTGGAAGAAGCAAGTATCATTCTTAAAACAAAGCTCAAAAGATACATTTTTAAAAACAAACAAAATGAAGAAAAAATTTAGAATTAAAATTGAGAAAATTCCACCGTGCAAAAATAAATTGTCCGAAGGCCTGCCGTGGCTTCCTTTCAGTTGGAGGTGTGTTTCTCGTTCATCTTTTGAGTCTTTGCCGAGGGTGCCTTCTGATAGCGTGATTCTAGGAGCCCTGCTCTGAATAACAAGGAAAGATGCAGTGCACAGAGGGGTCGTTGAGCCTTAGCCGAGCTCTGCCGCACGTGTGGCAGGTGTGTTCTTTGTAGCAGGTCCTGTTATGGAGAAAAGAAACACAAAAATTCGTCTCTGTGCAACTTGTCTAAAAGGGATAATTTTAATGTTGAAACTTTGCAATAATTTTGTGGCCTGTTTAATCCAGTACACAATACTGTCAGTGTTCATTGAAGATTTTGACCATTTATTGCTACAGCCCGTGCTCTTGGAAGCAAAAGACTTTTCAAGTGTGAAATTTTCTTTTTCTTGCTGCTGTTACACTTAATAGAAATGTATTAATGCTGATTTAATACATTATTCTTTTAATATGTCATCCGTGCCACTGTAGTCTTATATTTGGGTACATTTATGAAACTCTTATCTGCATCATTTCTTTTGACCTTCAACAACCCTGGAGTAGACAGGGCAGGTGGTGGTGTTACCAGACAGGTCGATGTCACTCCTTGTTCTTACTCGCCAGCCACAGGCTGAGCTGGGGCCGCAGGCCAGAGGGGTACACAGTCTCTCTCTTCTCTCACTCCGTGCTGCTGGGGTCTTGTTTTATTTTGTCTGTGATTTCATATCTCCTGCACTAGTATCAAACCCTAGGGTTTTTTGGTAGCTTGTTTGTTTAAAACGGGTTTTTTTTGTTTTAATAATTATAGTCACGTATATATCTTTTTCTTTTTGGTGAGGAAGATTGGCCCTGAGCTAACAACTATTGCCAGTCGTCCTCTTTTTTTCTTTCTCCCCAAAGCCCCAGTACATAGTTGTATACCCTGGTCGTAAGTCCTTCTATTTCTTCTACATGGGACATGCCTCAGCATGGCTTGATGAGCAGTGTGTCGGTCCATGCCCAGGCCCCGAACTGGCGAACCCTCAGCCGCCTAAGCAGAGTGTGTGAACTTAACCACTCTGCCCAGGCCTGGTCCCTATAGCCACTCACTCTGAGAAAAGATTTGGTGGCTGTCCTGAGAAGGGGAACTTCAGTCGTGTGATTACTTCTTAATCTTTGGGCTATATTTGCTCTCAGTGATTTTGCAAGAAAATTCTTAGTGTCTGGAGAGTCTGGAAAGTTCTGCCAGCTCCCCATTTAAGTCAGTCTTTGTGGACTTTTCTTCCGAATTTTTGTCTGATTTGGACTTTTCGGCTGTTACTGTCTGAGACCTGTGTGTGTCTCTGATGCCTGAGGACAGCAGGCCAGGCCCTCAGCCCCATGTGACGGTCGTGGTTGGATCACTCAGGCCACTCAGGGACGTGAGATTAAGATTGCTGGACCTCTGGTCTGATTTGAAGAGGCTTCTGCTTCCTTTATTCAGTAGTTAAAGATGTCTCATGGCTTCTATGGGCACTGCATCTTTATCAGGAGCAAAGTTTGGGAAATGACGCAAGTACTTTAACTTTGACTTCTTCTTTTATGGAAAAGGACCAAACTCTTACACGGGATCTGCTGTGACAGCCCTCGGTGCCCATGATGCTCATCGGGATTCAAGAGAGAGACTGTCCAAAAGGTATTTACAGTTGTCCTAGACAAGTGACTTCATCGGAATTGGTTTCTTTTTTCCTTCCCCTCGCCATGTTTGTGTGAGGCTGGATTCAAACTTCAGAGACATCATCATCAGCCCAGATGCTGCTCATTGTACAAAACTATGAGTGTCCATGCTGTGTGTGTATCTTGTGTTGCTGGAGCAATTCTGTTTCAGACAGTGGGGAGGTACCAGGCTTTCTAGTCAGAACTTAAGAAGCAGCTGGGCCTGCTGCTGTTGCTTCCCCCAGATAAGGTCGAAAGTTCTCCAGCAGCGTCCAGGGGCCCCGCTGAGCTGCAAAAGGCCGGCGCCCATGTCACAGGCAGGGGCCCTGCTCGGCTGCAGAAGGCCAGTGCCGATGTCACAAGCAGTGGTGTGAGCTAATCCAGAAAGCCCTCCTATCTCCCTGCGGCTTGTTAAGTTCGCTGTATTGATGGACGTCCTCAGACACATGCAGGATTCATTACAATGTTCTGTCCTCTTCAGCTAAACTTAACTCTTGGGAATTTCCTGCACTCCTATGGGAATTTGAAGTTGAAGTTACTGGCTTTCTGAGAGTCAGATGTGACTGGAGAAAGTTAACGTTTTAGTAAGGAGAACACTTTGCCTTTTCCTGCATGCGTTTAAATACAGCCCCAGTAAGTTTCACTAAAGGTAGAGGGTCGTGGCACGATTAAAGAATGAGTCTCTCTCACAGGAGGTCTCACTGAGCTGCCCGCTGTGTAAACTTAGCTCCTTGTCGACAGGCTGTGTCCATCTTGACCAATAATCTTGTGCATTTCCCCCTAATGCAGCCAAGACGCAGATGCACCTGGAGGTTCTGGGGCCCCTGAAAACTTGACCTTCAAAGAACGCCAGCGCCTCTTTTCACAAGGTCAGGATGTGTCCAATAGAGTCAAAGCGTCTCGGAAGTTGACAGAGCTGGAGAACGAGCTGAACACCAAATGAGGAGGGGGGCACCGCGGGCAGGGCTTGGAGACGGGAGAGGAGGCTGCGTCCCCAGGTCCCCACCGCTGCCTCCACAATGTCGGGTCGGAGACGTTCCAGTTCCAAGGAATTCTATTTTATTTTGCCGAGAGATTGTCCTTTCTACAATTTAAATACTAATTTCCTAAGTCTCTGACTCACATAAAGGTAACTTTTTTTTAGTTTCTTTTCTGGAGTCTGAGTTTGAAAGGGGACAGAATGAAGGGCCGTAGAAGATAATGAAATGTTTCTCCTCCCGTCTCTTCCCCAAGGAGCACAAAGAAGTTTCATTTCTGTTCTTTCTCAAAGACTTTCTTTTAGCTCACGCAGAATAGCTTGAACCACCCAGACTATCGTTTGCACTATTTAGTAGCAACTGCACACTGTTCTCGGGACGAGTCAGGTCTCGCCTCCCCGGGGAGAGGGCTCGCCAGCACGTGCCGTCTGTACGTCGAGCGCAGCCCACGTGGCAGCCCCTCTGGTCTCTGCGTGGTCACGACGCAGGAGGACGATGCGCACCAGAGACTTTGCTCCATCTCATTCCTTGCAGGTACACGCCCGCCTGATCAATGCTAAACGTGTGATTGGAAAGAATTTCTCCAAGAAGAAAATGTTGAGGATTTAAACTTAGGAAATTTTATTTTTATAAATATCAGATTATTGTTAGACTAATAAATCATTGGTGATTTTGAAGATGGCAGTTAAGTTAGAAAGTTAACTAAATATTTCAGGTATTCCAAGGGAATCTGTGAAAGAGGATGTCCTTAGTCACACGGTGTTGCTGTGAATAGGAACGAAAATACCTGAGAGGAACCGAGATTAGCAGCTGACACTCCAGCACAGCTGTTGTTAGAGGTTTTAAATTTGCAGCACTAGATTTCCCTTGGTATGCTGTCAGGGAGCGGAAGGGTTCAACTGCATATGACATCTGTAATTTAAATATTGTAAGAATAACTCATGGCAGTTCAAGCTATTTTTTTACACTCTAATAGAGTTATTTAATTTTCATTGTTGAATTATCAGTCACACTGTCATTTCTTCAGCTATGGCTATGTAGCTGACGTTGGGGAGATGGACCTCACTTTGTTTATGTTGTGATGTTAAAATGGTAAATTACTTTGTGATTACGAGCACATTTTCTATTTGACAAAGCCCTGCTGTGGGGTCTGGGTGATTTTCCTGTACCGTATTGTTCTCTTACAGATGTGTATGTTCAGAGAACGTACACACTTTGAAACAGAAGAGGGAGAGGCTTTCTGGCCTTACGATCACTTTAATGAGAGTTGTATGAGGAATCATTAAAATGCGAGTGTAAATATTTTTGTGTCAATCAGGGTTCTTATTTGGAAGTGTGCTTTTACTGTTTCCCGTGTTTAAGTAAGAGTAAAATGCAAGGAAGGACCGGCGTGCTGGCTCCACGCACGCGGCAAAGTGGGCTCCTCCCCGAGGCCTGGAGAGCGCTGGCCGCCTGGTGGGATGCGGCCCACCCCTTCTTTACGGAAAAAGATGCAGGAGAACAACTCTCCTGTTAATATGTGGAAAACAACAAATACACATACGTCCGCGCAAACGCATGTAAATAGCTACATCCAGGGACGTTTGTGTGTGTGCCTGTGAGCCCGTAACAGGAGGATTTGGCCGTCCTTAGATGAGGTCAAATGTGAATACATGGGAAGTGCTTTTCCTGCCTGTGCGTCACTGTGGAAAACGTCACAACTGCTGTAGTGTCCCTTTCTACTGTATTTCATTTGCAGCCTATTTTTAATAAACTTTGTATGTATTTAAGTGTGTTTGCTGTTATTTTAATAGTGCTGACAAAGCTTGTATTAGTCCTGTCAGCCCCCCACCCCCGGTCCATTGATTTGTTAAGCTGAGCGCCATTTCCTTGTCAGGCAGCATGCTCGGTTTGTGGGGAAGTGCCCTCTGTCCCCACCATGCAGCCGGACGTCACGAAGCTTCCAGGTCCCCCCGACCGTGGTCCCTTACACTCAGCCCCCAGACTTTTGTGACCTCTGCTCAGCACGTTAGCAATCCCCAGGGCTATTAAGACTCTCTCAGTGACGCTGTCACAGCATCGCCTCCTTGAATTCTTAAGCATGCCCAGGAGTTCGCAAATTGCATACACAAGATGTCCTGGTGAGATGTGTTTGAGGGTGGGGACCCCCCTGAGGTGGCTCACGTGGCGGGGTGCGTGATTACAGAAGTGCCAGGCCCATGCCGCGTGCAGATGGAACAGGGCCTCGGCTCAGCCCTGCCCCTCGGACACGCTTCCTCCTGTCCACGCACCAGCTGCGCCTCCCTGTGTCTAGCTGACCTTCTCTCCACGGCCTCTGGGCAGGAGTGCCGGGCTCGGACCGCGCCCCAGCATTTCAAGACGACTTTGAGGAGGAGGCAGTGTCTCAGGGTTGTAGAAACTGGTGGAGATCTTTTTGGCAGAACCGCATGTTCACAAATTGAAACAGCACTTTTGGTATGTTTTTTTTTTTCTCTCCCCAAATCCCCCTAGTACATAGTTATATATTTTAGTTGTGGGTCCTTCTAGTTGTGGCATGTGGGACACCACCTTAGCGTGGCCTGACGAGCGGTGCCATGTCCGCACCCAGGATCCAAACCTGCCAAACCCTGGGCCGCCAAAGTGGAGTGCAAGAGCGTAACCGCTCGGTCACGGGGCCGGCCCCTCACTTTTAGTATGTTTTAATGCCCAAAAGGGTACTTTAAAGTTTGGGGAGTCAAAAATTTAGAGTCTGGGGGCTGGCCCCAGTGGTGCAGTGGTTAAGTTCTCATGTTTCGCTTCAGTGGCCCAGGGTTTCACCTCTTGGGATCCCAGGTCAGGACCTATGCACCGCTTGGCAAGCCACGCTGTGGTAGACATCCCACGTATAAAGTAGCAGAAGATGGGCACGGATGTTAGCTCAGGGCCAGTCTTCCTCAGCAAAAAGAGGAAGATTGGCAGCAGACGTTAGCTCAGGGCTAATCAAAAAAAAAAAAAGTCTGTATTAAGACTGATTCAGTCCCGTCTCAAGGCCATAGTTCTGTTGCTCTTAGTGGAAGTAATATTCTCTCCTACTGTGGTCTCTGTCTCTGGGGTCCTGTAAAAATCGCCGTGGGCACTTGACAGTGTCCTAGTTTGTGCCCTCGGACAGCGGTTTCCTCTGCTTTACTGCATGGAAAACTGATTTCAGAAATTTATTTCCACACTTACGGTAACATTAAGCCACAGCAAAAGTTAAGTGGAATGACTTGCAGAGGGAAAAAAATGACAGCGCAAAAAGTGACAGGTTTCTCCTTCTAGTATTCATCCAATTTACTCAAAGAAGTCATGTAACCCTAAAAGACACATATTCGACTTGAATTGGGATATAAAAGACAATTTCTTGCACAGTTTATTCAACAAATACAATTTAAGAGTGCCTACTCAGTGTCGGGCACTGGGGACACGGTGGTCCCACGTAGCCCACAGCAGGTCTAGGAAGACAGAAAAGTTTGTGTAACCATACAGTTTAGCACTGGATTTGTTTAAGGGAGATGCACAGGGCACTTGGAGGGTTCAATGGAAAGATCCGGTGTAAATTGTGGACATGGTAGACCGTTTGAGAAAACGATGCTCCCTTTTGAGAGAGAAGACTGTTGCAGGTGGAAGGAAATCCCGGAGGCCGAGAGGCCGCCACCCTCAGAGAAGCCGTCAGGGAGCCCAGAGCCAAGGGCAGCGGGGCCTCGGGGACCGGGGTCCAGGGGGGTCTTAGTCACGATAAGAAGGTTTATATTCTTCATGCAGCTTCCGGCCAGGTTTCGTAAAGCCACGTGAGGCCAATCAGTTTACTCGAGAGGGTAGCTGCGGTCCCCACACGGAGAGAAGGGACAGGAGTGGAAGGCTTCCGCCGGAGCCGCGGGACGACGCAGGCCTGGGGCTTCCCTCTAGCCAGTCTGCAGTCCGGAAAGCTACGCAGGTGGTGGGGAGGATGACGGAGATGGTGGTGAAGGCTGAGCGGCCTGGGGCGGGCAGGGCACAGCACCGTCCCGAGTGGAGTTGGCAGAGGCTGTGACGCCAGAGGTGAGGCAGGCGGGATGGCTGCGCAGACAGCGCTCTCCCTTCAGACGAGACTCCGGGGTGCCGTCTTTCAGCTCAGCGGCACTCCTCCCACATGTCTTCACTGGGTGAAGCCTTGTTTTTCCCTCCGCTTGTAAAACTTGTGTTTGATTTTTTTTTATGGAGACTACAGGTGCAAAGGGCCTCAACCTAAATTGGTGACAATGGTTCCAACTCCAACTTGAATTTTTTAAAATAATAGGATATTAAGTAACACCAGAAAAAGGGAGACATGGAAAACACTAGGTAAGTGGGACAGCTTTAAAGGGGTCCTGCCTCCCCCAATTTTCTTTCCATGGGAACGGCCCCCAAAATAGAACAAACTATCTGAGTCAAGCAAAATATGTAACATGGTCTAAACAGTGTATCCAAAATTAGGAAAGTGAAGCATAGCTGGGGGTGGGGGGAGGGGGTGTTCTTGGTTGCTTTGATTTCTGTTCTTTAAGTATCAATACCTGAGTACTTGAATGTTACTAAGGTAAATGTGGAAACTGTCCAAAATTCTCCAAATCTCTGTGGCTATAGAGTTGGATGTATTGAAATGAACCTGTCTTTCCTGGTAATTTGTGATGTTCCCTGAACACCGTTCTTTCAAGGGCTTTAAGTGATCTTTAATAAAATGAAAGCGATGGCTCAGCGAAGACCGGATGTCGCCGTCTGCTTATTTCCCTCTGAATAGGTCGTTCAGATCTTCTCTCTCAGAAAGAATCCCTGTCTCCTGTCACAGCAAAAGACACTAGTGGAACACAAACAACGGGAAATCGGGATGAAGGAAGCGGGCACGCAGGTGTGAGAACCATGCAGGCTGACCGCCTCGTGCTGGGGTTTGCGTGTGGCTGTCAGCCTCTCGTCCTGCCCCTCGAGGGACTGGTCATGTCATCAGAACAGGAGCAAGATATGAGAGCCTTAAGGGAGAGTCTTCCCGTCACAAAGCTGGCACTGACAGTGTTCTTGATGTGTCCGGGCTGAGCTCGCACATGCACACGGGCCTCTGGCTCCCTTCAGAAAACAGCTCTCGGCTGGGCTGCCGACCGGAAGTGGACGGGAGATGGTTTGATCCCACTGGCTGGTGCTAAAGAGAACCGGGCCGGACAGCAGTTAGAGCCGTAAAAGCCTTTTACTCAGGACCCACTGCAGTAGGGGAAAAGAGACCTCGGTGTAGACAGGCTCAATTCCAAATACGGCAAGAACAGGTGTGGTGCTCAATGGATGGAGAACCACTGAGGAGACATCACGGGTGTGGCCACGAGGAATGCCCGGACGAGGCCTGGTCGGGAAAGTGTAGACAGGCTCAATTCCAAATACGGCAAGAACAGGTGTGGTGCTCAATGGATGGAGAACCACTGAGGAGACATCACGGGTGTGGCCACGAGGAATGCCCGGACGAGGCCTGGTCGGGAAAGGGGTCTGAGGAGAGTGTCAGCGGGGCTGGGAGAAACTCAGAAATGTCTGCATTCTGCGGTGCTCATTATCATCGGTCTCATACGTCAGGTCGCCGGCTGTCAGTGCTTACCTGTCGCCTTCTCTGCTAAGTTGTAAGTCCTGTGACCGCAGGGACCGAGTCTTTCTGCTCATCACTCTGGCTCCCAGCACGATGCCTGGCATACAGTACGTGCTTAGTCTATATTTGCCACATAAAGTCAAGTGTGGACACTGAGGCAGTGATCAGGACATGGCGTGTTAGAAAGCTCTGGAATGGGAGGTGGGAAACCTCGGTCGGCACTGACGACTGGCCTCGACCACACGTTGCCTCACCCCCGGTGATGGGCTTCTAGGTTGCCTGCAACGCCCTGCTGCTAAAACCCATGCAAAATGCATCTCCTCTGAGGGGTCCCTTAGGCACCTGGGGGAGGCTCTAGGAGTGGGATTGCTGGATCACGTGTGTGCACAGCACACACACACCATGCATGTGCACATCATATGTGTGCACATCACACGTGTGCCTGTTCTGAACCTCACCAGGCAGGGCCAGAAGGTGGTCCGCGGTGGCTTTGCCAGCCCCCAGGAGTGAGGAAGGAAACCTCTTGCCTTGCATCCCGCCAACACATGTGCTCGTGTTACACCTCTGTGACGCTACTCTTTTTTGTTATTTGTCAAATTAAGGCAGTTTCTACTGATTGATCTGCTACGGAAGATGACGCCTTAGCTTGTTCACGGTGTCCTCGTTTCCGTTATCCTGCTGCCTCTATTCTTGACTCCATCAGTTATTCTGCAGACAGTGCATTGGGCTCCTGTGCCTGCCAGACTGTTGTAGCTGCTGGGGATCCCTCAGCCCTGCCCTTCGGAGCCACGTGCTGCGACGGCCGATGAGCAGCAATGACTGTATAGCTCCGTGTCTGGTCTGCCAGGTGTGCCCAAGCCTGAGGACAGGCAGCAGGACAAGACGGATGTGGGTGCTACTTCATCGGGGAGGGTTGGATGACAATCCTGAAGGAGGGTGAGAGTGAGCCGCGGGCGTGTCTGGAGAGGTCGCGGGCAGAGAGAACCTCAGAGCAGAGACTCTGACATGGGAGTGTACCTGGCTCCCCGAGGACAGGCCCAAGCTCACTGATCCTGGAGCCAAGTGGGAGGGAAGGGTCAGAGAGGAGCCGGACACCGAGGCAGGGGAGGGCATGGGCCACCGTGAGCTCTTTGGTTTTCATGCTGAAGGAAATGGGAAGGCGCTGGGAGGAGGTGATGGACTCCCATTTATAAAACCACTCAGTTGAGACTAGACCGTAGACGGCTAGTGTAACGACCACGCAGTGGACAGAGGTGGCTTCACAGTGATGGGGTAGCGAGAACGGGCTGGTGCCGCCACTGTGTGCATCCAGCAGGATTTGTCAACAGACGGGATGTGAGAGAGAGAGAGGGCAGAGTGGATTCCAAGGTCCGGGTCTGGGTGAGCACAGCAGAGGGGCCTGGGCAGCAGGCCTGGCAGGGGATGGGGAGGCGGTGTGGACATCCACTGGGAGGTGCCATGCAGGCAGCTGGACCTCCAGGTCTGGAATTCAAGGAGAGGACGAGGTGGACACACACACCTGGATGTCATCAGGGTTTAGATGGCATGTAAAGCTGCGAGACTGGAGACTGGCAGTGAAGACGGAGAAGGAGCCCCAGTGAGAAGGGGGAATCCCAAGGGAGCCTGGTGCCCTAAAGCCAAGTTCCAGAGTGTCTCGGGAAGGAGGGAGAGCCCAGCCATATGAAGTGACCCCTGGACTTGGCCATGTGCCTGTAATCGGCCGCTTTCCCTGTTTGGTGAGGAGCGGACCGGGAGCAGTGCTCATGGTTCCTGGGGAGCCTTGCTGTGCAGAGGGCAGGGTGGGGCTGGGGGTGGGGAGGGGAGCATGGGTGGGGGTGGAGCACTGGGGCCCCCTGTGCTGTGGGACCCATTCCCTGAGCGTGGGCACAGGAGACAATGGTGGGTGTCCCTGTGCTTAGAGCTCAGCTGTAAATTGTCACTCCGACCTCTATTCATGCCTGGCCCACCCTGCACAGGACCCTGGACTCTGCAGGGAAGAGCATCCTCCCCAACTTTCTCTCTGCCTTGGCTCTTAGGGGCGGGGGGCCGGGAGGGTGTTCTGCCCCTTAGCCACCTCCCAGTCCTGCAGGCGGGGGTGGGCTGCTGGGAGAGGTTCTGCACCCAACCCTCCCACCCCTCCCTGTCACAGGCCAGGACGTCCCCAAGTCCCCCAGCCAGGTCTGCAGATGGCTGTGGCCCCTGGGGGCCCTGCCTGCCCCACTCCTGCCGCCCGGCTGTGTTGGCGGCTCCGATGCGCCCACCAGGCTTCCCCTCCCCGCGTCTCCTCCCCCACAGGCCTTGTCAGCCCCTGTCGTGTTCTCACCTACCTCCCAAGGTGTCCTCTACCCACAGGTGGAGCTCCCGTGGGGAGGGAAGGCACGTAACCCGGCAGATGGAAACAGCAAGAGGAGAAAGGGGAAAAAGTTAGGTACTTTGCACCCAAAGAGACTTGTAATTTAATGGCATTTGGAACACCCCCAATATTTAGAAAACTTTTCAAATTTAGCTCCTCCCCTCCCGCTCCCTCCTCCTACCCCCTCCCCTCTCCGCCGTTCCCCCAGGGCCCACCCCCCGCACTCCACCCCGCCCCCGCCGCGCCGCCGTTGGGCCCACGCTGAGCCACCTGTCGCACCTGTCGCCAGGACCCCGGGCCGCAGGCCAGGCTGCGGGCGATGCCGGCGCGGGGCGGGCGCTGGGCGGGTTTCTGGGAGCAGCGGGCGCGGCAGCTGCAGCGGCAGGTGCAGGTGAGAGGGCGGCCGGCCCACGGGGGCCTCCCCTCCGAGCCCGCGGAGGGCAGGGCTGGGCGCGCGGGTCTCCCGGGCTGTAAACGGCTCCCGCCCCGCATCCAGCATCGCTCCGCCCGCCTCCTCCGCCCGCCCTCCGGGCTTCCGCCTCCTGCTCTGGAGGGGCGGAGGCCTGTAGGGTCTGTTCCCCAACCCGGACCTCACCCCACGCCACACTCCCACCCGAGGGCCTCACCCACTCCCACCTGGGCCCTCACCGCCCTCAGGTGCTAAGTGGAAGAAGCCAGTCACATAGGCCCACATATCGTGTGATTCCATTTATACGAAATGTCCAGACTTGGCCAGTCTGTAGGAGGGAAGTAGGGTAGTGGTGTCCCAGGACTGGGGGAGGTGGGAGTTAGGGGTGATGGCCAAGGCTGTGGGTTTCTCTTTGGGGTGATACAAATATTCTACAATTAATCTTGGTGATGGTTGCACAACTCAATATACTGAAAGCTGCTGAATTGAGCACGTTAGATGGGTGAACTGTAGGTAGTGAATTTTGTCTCCATAAAGCTGTGGCTGGGGGCGGGCACAGACCCTGCGGTTGTCCAGGTGAGAGATGGCCCCATATTAGAATTACGTGGACTCGAGTGGGAATGTTCGAGAGACTTTTAAGAGGGAAAATTGACTGATGGCGGTGCAGAAAGTCAAGATGACTGCCAGGTTCTGGTTTGATAACCAGCCACAGAGATTGTTCTAAAATGATCCCAGGTCTCTGTGAGCTGCGTGTCAGCCGCCGGGGGAGGAGGGCCCCATGGCTGAGCCCCCATCCTGGAAACGGGTGTCCTCCTCTCCCCCAAGCCCTCCAGTTACTGGCTGTCCCAGCATTTACCATAAATAGCTACTATTGAAACTCTTCAGCTGAAAACCCTGCAATGCCTTCCCAATGATGGATGAAACACAACTTCTCCCCTGGCTGGGAGCCCCTCCCCCTGCACCCCGCTCTCTTCACCCGCTGTGCCCCAGCCTGGCTGACCTGCTCTCTGCTCCTGGACTTGCCAAGCTCATGCCGGCCTCAGGGCCTTTGCATGGCTTTCCCTTTGCCCAAGGTTCCTGTGGCTGGCTCTGAGGGCTCTCTTCCTTCTCGGGGAGCCGCCCTGTCTCTGTACTCATACCGCTCTGCTTGAGTTCTGGTGCTGCCACTGTCCCAGCTTATTAACTCCATCCACTGGCTCATCTCTTTTCCCCACCAGGATGCCAGCTCCATGCCTGACGTGCTCACTGCTGCGCCCGCAGCACCCAGACTAGTGCCCAGCACAGAATTGGTTTCTAACACATGCCTTTTGAATAAATGAATAAAAGGATGGAAAGTAATTTGGGTGAGCGGGGTCCTCAGAGTGGCTCCTTTCAAACTTTGCTGTGCGTGCAGGTCACTTGTGTGCACCTGCATGCAGACAGGATGAAAACGCAGACTCTGGTCGACTCGGGGTGGGAGCGCCCAGGATTCTGGGCTTCTAGCAAGTCCTCAGATGCTCCTGGGGTCTGGGGACCACACTTGGAGCCATGGGGTCATAACACAGGGTCGGGGAGCGAGGCCCTCGGCGTCAGAGGGGCCCCCCGCTTCTGCTCCGGCTGACCTCTCCCTGCCGTTCTGTGCTTGCCTCCTGTCACTTGGTCCTCACTCTGACGATGGAGGTGACCCTGACGCGTGTCACGGTGGTTGACAACTCTCCTTTTGGATCCTTGGTTGTAGGCCAAAGAAGAGAGGATAGTTGAGCTGGAGACTGAAAATGCCATTCTTCACCTGAAACTGGCAGAGGTACTGTTCTCGCACGTCATGCACACGGGGTCGCGTGTGTCCAGCAAGTGGTGACCAGGTGGTAAAGTCCGTTTTCTGTCCTTGTAGAAGAAAGAAATTGACGGGGGTCCTTGTACTTTTCCTTTTTGCTGTCCCATGGAGCGGCGTGGATTCTTTCATTGATGTTTGAAGTGTCTTCCCCTACTGAACAGGTTTTTGTTCCAAATCCCTGTCTCTGTGCTGGAAGGGCTTTAGTGGGTAGTAAATTGACAAGGCAGCTGTGCATTTTTACAGCCTTGTTGAGGTATAATTTACGCACCGTGAATTCACCCCGTTTCCGTGTGCAGTCGCGTGTTTGGTGAATGTGTCGTTGCACAGCTGTCACTGCAGTCAGCGTGGACCGTCACCTGCACCCCTAAAGATTCGCGTGCCGTTTCCCTTCTGCTTCCCCCTCCTGCCCCCAGCTCCAGGCAACCACCATCCTGGGCAGTTGGCCACTTTGACCTTCTGGGCTAAACCTTTGCCCGACTCTCCCCATGTCGTCCGTCCACCTCACCAAAAAAAATGTCCCTGGAAGTCGGCTCTGCCCAGTCCTTCTTGCAGGTTTGTTCTTTACCTTTAAAAGGAAGGGCGTGCAAATGGAGAAAGCAAGGTGGCTGGCGATTCTCTGTGTTCTGAGACGGTTGGCCGTTGCTGCCTTTGGCAGGCTGAGAAGTGGCCCCCCAAAGATGGCAGGTGCCAATCCTGGAACCTGTGTACGTGACGTCGTCTGGAAAAAAGGTCTTTGCTGTCAGGATTAAATTTGAGATGAGGAGATGATCCTGGATTATCCTTGGGGCCCTAAATGCCGTCACAAGTGTCCTTATAAGAGGGAGGCAGAGGGAGATTCGACACACGGAGGAGAAGGCGACGTGAAGATGGGGCGGGGAGATGCATGAAGACGTGAGCGACACAACCAGAGCCAAGGAGTGTCGGCGACCGGCCGCCAGAAGCTGGAAGAGGCCAGCAGGATCATCCCTTTGAACCTCTGGAGGGAGCCCGGCTCCTCCAGCACCTGGATTTTGGATGTCTGGCCTCCAGGACTAGAAGAGAATAAATTAATGTTGTGTTTTTGGTTTTTTTGAGGGGTGAGGAAGACGGGGCCTGAGCTAACAACTGGGCCCATCTTCCTCTATTTTGTGTGTGGGGCGCCACCACAGCAGGGCTTCATGAGCAGGGTTTAAGTCTGTGCCCGGGATCAGAACTGGCGAACCCAGGGCCGCCAGAGTGGAGTGCTCAAACTCACCCATTACACGACTGGGCCGACCCCAAATTAATGTTGTTTCAAGCCTCTCCATTTGTGGTGATCTGTCACAACAGCCGTAGAAAACTGATATACCAGCATCAAATGACTCTTTTGAGTTCCTCGTCTTTAAATGACGACCCCTTTAGAATTCTCCTTAGAGTCAGGTCCAGGGGGTCTTCAGACTCCCCAGTCTCCTGAATCACCCCGTCAAGTTTCATTGGAAAAAATTAGTTGCTGCAAATTTCCAGATTAATTTAGGCCTGTTCATACTACTTCCTAAATTAAGTGAATATTAATTTACACGTTCATCTGACCGGCGCTTCCAGGTGCATTTCTGCATGTGAATGCATGAAAGACCCCAGCCTGTCTGAGCCTGAGCACCCCTCACCACATCTCTACCGCGTCTCACCAATGCTTTTTGCCCTGGGTACCAGAACCTTCACCACAGGGTTTCAGAGGAGCGCTGATGAGGGAAGATGGGAGCGGTGCTTGGTGGATGAGGCTGGTGTCCAGACAGCAGGACCCCATGCAGCCGAGGTCACCTGGTCCTCTGCACGCTAGTCCAAGAGACCCCTGCAGCTGTAGCTGCTGGAACCCAGTGTTTGGAGGAGTCGCACAGGCTGCAGGTCAGAGCAGACACAGATGACGGCCGTTTACCACCTTCTGTCGGTCGGGGTGGCTTTAAAGCGCCAACAATTTTTCCAAGCATCTTTGAGATGAAATTTTTTTTTACATTTAAGATCGTTAGGCATAGAATGCCAGATAAAGCCTGTAATGTTGTTGGCATTTGTATTGTAAGTCCCCTATAGTCTTTTGCTCATTGAAAACAGGAAACCTTAATTTTTGTGGCCCATACTTCCTTCCTCCTCGCTCACAGCCTCCGACCTCACAGCTCAGACCCTCTGAACCGAGATGGAGCGGACAGAGCGTGTTCAAATGACGGATCTGACGCTACAGGCCTCTGCGGTGAAGCGGGTTCTCACCTGGACTGCCCAGGCCGTGCGGGGAGGGACAGCTGTCGCCTGCCGTGGGCAGGGTGGATGGTACGCAGTGGCTTTCTGCCTTCCCGCCCTCTGCAGGGTGGTTCATCCTTTCCAAGATTAATATCCCTCTTCTCAGGTTCTCACTGTCCTAAAATCAGCCCAGTGTCCTCTGCCCGATCACCAATGTGCTTATATTTACCCACTTTCCTCCTCAGTCTCCCCGCGTGTCCCTGGGTCTGTGTCACTCTGCCATCCGTGCGTGTTCCTGTGTCAGCACCTCAGGATAAGCTTTCTTTCTACTTCTCCTAAACCAGCCCTTGAAGCTCAGCCAGCCCCACTTTCCGTATAAGTTACTTGAATGCTCTGTTTTATTTTTCTCTGAATTGCTGTTGCACTTAGAGTCAACATCAGAGACTTTAGAATATAGTTTTTCATATTTAGATGTACATTATTTTTTTTTTTCCAGAGAGAATCTGAGCCTAATGAGTTTTGGGACTTTATTTTGGTTCAGTTTTTTCCTTAGTCAAAGAAGAATAGATATAGTTCATCTCTCTCTCTCTCTTTTTTTTTTTTTTTGGTGAGGAAGATTTGCCCTGAGCTAACATCCATAGCCAATCTTCCTCTTTTTGCCTGAGGAAGAGTGGCCCTGTGCCAGTCTTCCTCTGCTTTATATGTGGGACGCCATCACAGCATGGCTTGATGAGCAGTATCTAGGTCTGCACCCAGGATCCAAACCCACAAAGCCCAGGCCACAGAAGTGGAGTGCACAAACTTAACCACTGTGCCACCTGGCCGGCCCTGATAGTTCATCTCTTAATGTCCCTTAATCTCTAATTTGCCGACAAATCTTTGCTCACTCTACCCTTGGTATCCACTACATTTAATACAGTGCTGGCTGCCCAACAGGTGTTCAGCGTATTCTTTATAATCCCCCTGATTGACGGGTTTCTTCTGAGCTTCCCTTTTTTATAATTTCTCTATTTAACTTGTTTACACTTCTGAAATTTTCCCATCAAGAGTAAATAGATTTTCCAACCTGATCAGTAGCCCTTCTCAGCCGCCATCTTTGAATCACGTTGACTCTCAGACGGATCACCAGTGATCTCGACCCAGCTCTTGGCATAGGAGAAGAATTGGGTTTCATGAGCATCAGAGCCAAAAGCTTCAGTAAAAAGAAAGCATTCATCCTGATAAATTGGGGTCCAGGGAAAACATTGATTTCAACCCCAGTGTGAGCCAGAAGGAATCCTTGATTCTCGCTATTGAAAAGAATGAGCAGGTTCAAAGAATATCATTGTGACAATATGGACCTTTGATTTAGCTTCTCCCCTGAAGATTTAGAGGGGAATATCCTAGGAGGTACAAGTGGGATCCTTCCAGGCCTTATCTCTGGTATTTATCTGCCATCTCCTGTCCTGTTGTAAAGATGAAGGAGGAGATTGAATGATATTAAAAGTTAACAAAAATCTCTTTCCCCTCCCTGCCCTCATCAGATGTTTTTTACGGAATTCATTTCTTTAAGTATCCTGTGGCTGTCCTGCTTTTAAGGTATTGGGTGGAATTAAGTCCCAGGCTTGCCAAGGCGCCACAGAGCAACTGAGCCACGTCCAATAGAGTTGCTATCTGGGTTGTTTTATTTCCTTTATGTCACCAAGGAGGAATTAATGCCTGCGTGGCTGTTTGCTGTTGTTTCAATGTGACAACAGCAATGCCTTGAATTTCCATATCACATTTCTTCCAAGCTCATCAATGCAAGAGAAGCATTTTCCGCCATCTTTGGCATGGAGGCAAAGTCTGCTGGATTGCCTTATATAAGTGTTATCCTGCCATCTTTGGCTTGGAGGCAAACTGGCTGGCTTGCGTTCAGAACCCAGATCTGTAACCTGGCCTTCCCACCTGGGCTTGCATGGGGCTGCCACTGTCCAGATGACTGTCAGGTCGTCTCTGTCCATTATCTATTTTAGAATGAATAATTAGAGCACATTCAAATGCCAATCAGATTATGTTTGGCAACAGGGAAAGATATTAGTGAGAATTCAAGCAGAGGAAGCTATTAGTAGATTAATTAGACAAAAAAGGCCAAACTGAGATTCCTGTTCATCGTGTGTTTCCATCAGGGCCTGAATTCTGCCGGATGTGGCAGAGCAGACAGGAGAGAGGCAATTGCTTCCCCTGCAGCAAGACACCTGGAAGTAGGCTGACCGGGGCTGAAAGGCGCCTCCATCATGGGATCATAGCTCTCCACTCGGCCAGCTTTAGCCATTGTCTGTTTCCTAGACCAAGTAGCTGCCTACTATGAAGGGTATCCATTGTCTCATGCTTCCAAGATGGCTGCTGGGGCCCCAGGTGACACATCGCGATCAGGTAGTGGGAAGGAAGAAGGGTCAAGGAGACAAGGGCACATGCCTGCCAAGTCTGTCTTAGGTCATTTGCTCAGAGTCCTACCCACTGACTTCTGCTGACATCTCACAGGCCAGAACTGGGTCGCATGGCCGTCCTACCTTTAGCGAGCCTGGGACATCTAGGTTTTAGCAGGGCCGTTGATAAACTAGGGGTTCTGATAGGAATGAGGGAGGGTAAGCAGCTACTGGGTAGACAGCCAGTGGTCTCTGCTGTGATACAACTGACCTCTGCACAGAATCTTAGCAGTACTGAGGTTGTTTTTCCTCCAAGATGTAAATATCATGACATCAGCCGGTGCTGGAAAAAAACACACTCAAGTCCAGTTAGCACAGAGTTTTATAGCCGGACTTTGGCAGTTTCTTGTTTTTGCATCATATTGGGTGTGGTAGTGAAAGTGGTCTCCACGTAGCTCTCGTGGATCTGGTTTTCTCTTAGAAATTCTAAACGCCGAGCTTTGAAATGATGTCCACGTTCCCTTTTAGTATCTATCTTTTCCAGAAAATTCCAGATTCTTGACTTTTTATAATCTTTTCTTTTAAAGAATGGTTACATTGCCGCGTGAAAATGTCCAGCAGTGGTTAAGTTTGGCATGCTCCACTTCAGCAGCCCAGGTTTGCTGGTTCGGATCCCTGACACGGACCTACAGCACTCAGCAGCCATTCTGTGGTAGCATCCCACCTACAAAATAGAGGAAGATGGGCACAGATGTTCGCTCAGGGACAATCTTCCTCAAGCAAAAAAGAAAAAGAGGAAGATTGGCAACAGATGTTAGCTCAGGGAGAACCTTCCTCTGCCAAAAAAAAAAATGTCCAGTGACCCCATTTCCTTCCTAATACGCCTGGCTCGAACCTCTGCCTGGAGCAGAATCCATCTCCCTCTCTATCCCACTCTCTTCCGGGGGCATCAGCACCCACATGAGCAACCCCCCTGCCTTCCCCACTGAGTTCTTTCTCTGCTCCTTTCCACCCATCCCACGTCATTGCTGGACCGACCCACGTCTACCATCACAGATTCAGACGCATCTCTTTCTGACCACACAAAGTTTGTCTTGAAGAACGCTCTCTGTTCTTGGATTTCATTAGGATCCTCAGTCGGTTGATCACTTCACTTTCCTTCCAGCAGCCCTCCTGTGACTTCTGGTCCCTCGATACTTGGATTTCTCATTCCATAATTTCAGTGGCTCCCTTGCAACTCTCCAGGCCTCTCACACCAATGGTCTGGTGTCTCTGCTACCTTAGACCCCGGCGCTCTGTACATCCTGCCGTTGGCCTTCTAGTACTCACACCCGAGCTTCTGGAAAATATCACACAAATAGGAAGATGGGTGCCATCAATGGACACTGGCACCATCTCTACTGGGATTGAACACCATGCTGCAATCCTGTCTCCATAATCGGGTTACTCCTTACCCGCCGAGAAAAGCATTTGAAACCTTCTCTGCTCTTCTCCAGTCTCTGCTCTCCGCAGCCTCCTCGTTCTTGGCCTCCGAGTCCACAGACAGCGCAGCTTCCTGCTGCCCAACCTGTCCTGTCTGCACACCTGCATCCTCTCAGTGTTGGCTGAGGGCTTGCTCTTCCCGCTGAGACCAGCGCCGCCCCCAGTGCTCCCGACTGCTCGGCTGCTGGGCCCTCTCCTCTACAGCTGGCCTCTGGAGCAGGTAGTTAGCATTCTCGGTCTCCATCACTTCACATTTCACTCCGTCCTGCTCCTGCTTCCGCCCTGGCCTCCCAGCCGCAGTTGGCGTTCTTTCCCTGCTCTCCTTCTCCCGTGGACCATGACACGTGGTGCTCTCTGCTCTGTCATCCGTCACCTGCAGACTTGGAAACCTGTGCTCCCAGCGCAACCTCCCTCGGGAGCCCTGGGGCTCTGGCTCCTGTTGCCCGTTGAGCGTTCTCACCGGAGGGACCAGGTGGGTGACTGGCGTGTCCCACACTGACCTCAGAGCTCCAGGGGGCAGCTCTTCCTCTCTTCTGTGCCCTTCCCGAAGATAAGAGAGCTCCTGGTAGTGAAGCGGGCCCATGGCCCATATTTCTTGGGGCTTCTGAGCTGTGTGTCTGAATATTTGCATACAGGATAACTCTATTTTATTACGTCAGTGATGAAATTATGATGCATATCGTTGTTAGTTTAACTGTATGTTTTTGCCATATGGGAACGTGACGTGTGGTTGCGGTTCTGAGGGAGGAACCATTCCCCAGTGTTTCCTAGCTTATATGAACATCGTGCGAGAATATAAACATGTAAATAAACACCACGGGAAAGGAAACAACACGAAGCAAAGATCCAGACTCCTTGCCTTCACCCGGGACCTGAGTTAGAAGCAGCCCCACCGCCAGCGGCTCAGCCAGGAACCCGGGAGCCACGTGGGCCCCATGTCCCCCCACCGCCTTCACCTCCCAGGATCGCCAAGGTGCCTCCCCAACCCCCGTAGGAGTCTAAAATCCAGAACACCACCGGCTTTCCTGCCGCTTTACCCCTTCGCCCATCCTCCTCCACAAAATGCTCAAGTGATGTCTTTAAACCTGAATCTGGTCTGAAAATCCTGCTGCTGAAATCCTCCAGTGGCTCTGCCAGGATGACTCCTGGGGCTGGTTCCCTGCTGTCGTCCAAGTTATGTGGCCAGGCAGTGTCCCCTCCTAGGCAGATGGGGACACAGGGGACAGTCAGTAAACATTCTCTCCGCGGAGAAAATGCATCTGCCTCGTGTCCAAGATTTTAAGACTCAAATCCCCCTTTTATTTTTTTTTCTGGACCACAGTACCAAGAAATGACGGGGAAAAGCAGCCACGCGGCCACCCGCTTCTGCCTCCTGTGCGACCAGCAGGAACGGCTGCAGAGGGGCACCCGCTCCAGCCTGGCCCAGCTCTGCCGTGTCATCCAGGTACAGGGGCTTCCCCGGAGGCAGGACTCCTGTTTGCAGAATGACTGTTTGTGTTGACTGACTCAGAGAGATTATTTCCTGGTGGAGTTGTGTAAGCTGTGCCTGTCACCACACATCTGCTCTTGTGGCATCGAAAGCAGCCTTAGTCTAAGGAAGCAGAGGTCTTCGGTGTATCGCGTGCAGACATTCCATTCCAGGTGACCCATCTGGTCTTCTTTACGAGGTTATAAAATCATGACTGTTTTTATGATCAATTGTACATGTACGTGGTATTCGCTTTGGGAGTCCAGCTTTCCAACAGTTTTTAAATAGAAGACTAAACCTCAAAAAAGCACATAGGAGTGGGCTCCTGAGCAAAAATAGGAAGGAAAAATACCTTTTGGCCATGAGAGGAATTGTTTCAAATAGCTGGGGTCGTGCTGTGTCTTGTAAGTTTAATTTTGTAAGTCAAAGTGGTGCTCGCGTTTGTTTTGATGCCAAATGGTAGGGACTGGTTTGCACGTGTCAGGTTGAATAGAGCCAATTCAGCGTGTCGTCAAAGGAGGACTTTTCAGTGACTGTAGTTTCCAGAAGAAAAGTTGTCATCCCATATGGTACCCTGGCAGTTCTCCAAGGTGAGGCTGTGTGGGATATTTTTATACCTGTGATTGTTCATCTGTTGCTATAAACAGTGTGACCAGGGTGAAACTTAGAAGGGAAAAAACCCAGATCCTTATTGCAACAATAAAAACACCATCTGTAAACAGGATTAATCTGCCCTTAGAGGGTTTTTTCCCCCTTGAACTGCTTTAGTATATTTAGAATGGATTTATGTAAAATTAGTTCTTCTTTTTTTTAATGCCTCGCTTAGGGAACTGTTTTATTTTATTTTTTTGTTTTTTTAAAGATTGGCCCTGAGCTAACATCTGTTGCCTATCTTTTTTTTTCTTCTTCTCCCCAGTTTACCCAGTACATAGTTGTACATTCTAGTTGTGAGTGCTTCTGGTTGTGCGATGTGGGACGCTGCCTCAGCATGGCCTCATGAGCGATGCCATGTCCACACCTGGGATTCGAACCAGCGAAACCCTGGGCCGCCAAAGCAGAGCGTGCGAACTTAACCACTGGGCCACAGGGCCAGCCCCTGTAATTAATTCTTATTCACTTCTGAGTAAAATTAAACCATCTTTGAATAAGGTGTGTAACTTTATCTGCATCCTATATAATAAAAATATTTCAATTTAGTTTTGATATTTTATCAAAATCTTTCCCAGACGCACAGAAGTCATCTCCATTTTATAGAAAAAAAGACTAAACCACAGAAACAAAAGAACATTTCTTTCGGTTCTGTTGTGATCTCAGGATTTCAGTTTCTGATGCTGAGTGTTAAACAGTAGGGCGTCAGGCCTTTCATTCTGTGGGCCTGTCGTGTCTTCGTGCCAAGAAGCCTGCACATAATTTCAGAAGGAAGAGAGAGTACATTACGTATAGGATGCCATTTATCAGTTGCATTGTTCCCAAACGTTGCTAAAAGCTTTGGGAGACGTCCCTGGAATTCTGTGATGCTCGTTTGTCTGGTGAGTGGATTTCCACGGCCGCATTGTTCTCCCCGTGTGCTCATGACAGTCTGGCTTCCCGCAGGTGGGCTGGGTAATAGATTAGAGCTTTGTTTCCATCTCAGGAGGGTGACGTGGAGACCGTGCCAACATCACACGGAAGTAAACAGCAGGCGGAAAGATGTCCTGTGTCCAACTTTCCTCGCTGACAATGAGCTGGACTTCCTACGGAAATTGGGGAAATACTTGGTTTTCTTAAATACTTCAAACAATAGATAAATATATAAAACCACATATGCTGCTTTGCAAAGCGCAAATGCTCCATCTGTTGAGTCAGAATGTCTGCCAGGGAGCCTGGGCCCGTGCGTTGTTTCAACGTTCCACAGGCGACGGTGACACTGTCTGTGATGATGAACTTCGCTTTAAGTAGATTTAGTTCACAATAATGTGTGACTGTCTTCCCCGTGCGGCCGTGTCCTCACTTGTAGACGCTTCTGTAATTCTTGTCTGGTTATGCTGTGTGGTTAATACAGCTGACTGTATCAGTTGTGCGTGTTCTTACTTTATAGAAAGTGAAACAAGACATAAAGGAGCTGCGTTCCTCTTTCCTGGACCTCCTGAGAGACTGCCAGGGCCAGCAGCAGGACTGTGGCTCAGAGATCATGACGGCCGTCCAGGGCACACAGCGGCACCACGAGGCTGTGCTGGGTAAGCCGGGCCCCCGACCCGAAACCAGCCCGTCTGCGTTGCAGGAAGACCCCTGCAGCTCTGTTCAGACACACGGCTGTCTAGAATTTGTTTCCATTCCTTGGGCTTCTTGCTGGCGACTAATTCAACAGGCAAGAATAAATCCCCAGGAACTCACCAATGTCTTGAAGTGTCACCACTCCCAGGGCCGCCTCCTGCCCTCCCCCCATCCCCGCCCCTCAGGGAGATGTCCCTGTTCTCTGGGGGACCTCAGAGGACTTTCCTGACCCTGACGCTGTGGCTGAGCTGGCACCTGTGCCCCTGCTGAGCCTCCTGTGTCGGGTTTCCCTAAAGCCTGCTGTCAGGTTTGGTTCTGTCACCAACTCTTTCTTCATTTCTGAGAATTCCCCGCAGTTTGCTCGTATTTGGTTATGATGGGCTTGTTATCTTAAACTGCCACACGTCAAGCCCGCAGAAGGTGCTGGTGGTGGTTTTAACCCCCACCCCGGCCAGCACCGGGTGAATCCATCCCATCCTCGCTGCCGGGGTCTGGTGCCCACTCCGTCCCCACCACGGAGCAGTCACAAGGATGGGGACGTGGTGAATTGTTCATTCTGCTGTTATTCCAAAGTACACGTGTGCAAACCTTAAAAATCACACTATTCTGTTAGGGCTGACATTTAATTTAAAGAACTTGAGTACCAAGGGTCTCGTTTTGTCTCTTCATTACACTCAGTTCCATGACTTCCCCAAGGGGTCACAGGCGTTTGCGCCTGTGTGTGCATGTGGATGTGGATGGGCGTGTGCATGTGGATGTGTGCACCTGTGTGTGCATGCGCACCTGTGTGTGCATATGTGCACATGTGTGCATGTGGATGGGTTGTGTGTGCCTCTGGGTGGGCGTGTGCATACGTGTGTGTGCATGTGGTTATGTGTGCACATGTGTGCATGTGGATGGGTGTGTGTGCACCTCTGTGTGCATGAGTGTGCATGTGGATGGGTGTGTATATGTATATGTATGCCTGTGTGGTCTCCTAAGTTGTGTGCTCCAGCAAAAGGGACAATAGTGTCATTTTATGAAAACTAGTGTACCTAGGCTTTGGAGAAGTGAGGGTTTCACAGAGGAGTGGAAGGGAGGAGAGGGGAGCAGCCATGCCCCTCAGGGAGTGTTGGCCGAATGACGACCCAGCCGCTAGTCGACTCCCCACTGCAGGTGCCGCACGCACACCGCTCTGGGAGTCAGCCGGGAAGCGGAATTTGCCCGCACCTCACACGGGCAGTCCTGCTGCCACCGGACTGAGCCTGGCATCCAGGTGTCCCGCAGGCGGGCTCAGCCGGTACCTCACGGAGGCCCTGGTGCTTTTCTGTCCAGTCCCTGTCGATCCTTCAGCATCATTGCAGCAGAGGGTCCTTGTGCTCATCTGACAGCTAAGGACGTGGCAGCCCACAGATGCCACTAAGACTTGATAGGGCCAGAAGTCAAGCCCAGAGTACTTCTGGTACTGGGCTCTCGGCAGAAACCTGCAGGCAAGGAGACGTTTTGGTGGCCATGTGAATGATTTGATGAGAGCCACCGAATGGTTACGTTTCAGCCCACAGGCGGCCGTGGCCCGAGACCACTGCATGAGCTGTGCTAGGGATCAGCGTCCACGGTCAGGGCACAGCCCCCCGAAAGGGCAGAAACACACCCCCAGCCCCACAAACCACCCCGGCTGACCCAACTGTTTTTAAAAAGCTCCTGGACTTGGAGGCAGTGATTGGAAGTCATCTGATGGCTCCGTGTCCTGTCAGAGCTCATTGTGACTTTGGGTAAAATTGTCCTTTCAGCATGGCAGTCCAAGGCGGGGTGCCTGGAGCAGTCCTTACGGGAGATAACCGAGCGATATCAACTGGAGAAGCAGAAGCGGAAACAGCTCCACAACCGTCTGGTGGTGAGCGTCACTCGTGGGAAGTGCATCACGTCCTCGCCTGGCGGTTCAGAGGAAGGTGCTCCGGGGAGAGACATGAGTGAGGCCGTCCAGCACGTGCAGAAGCCTTAGTGGGGACGCACGGGGGTGGGAGGGATGGCCAGAGGCTGGTGTGGCCAGAGAGGGCTGAGAGGTGGGAGCTGAGCACAGCCGGGCACAGCGCCAGGACACAAGAGGCCCGGAGGACGCGAGGGAGTGAGATGACGTGACTGCTCCGTCAGAGGCAAAGATGGGTAAGAAGTGGATTGCCACCTGCAGGTCCTGGCAAGAGGGGACGATGACCCGGGCCAGGCTGGTGGCATGCAGGGGCAGGATGTGATCAGACAGCCCCTGGGGACCTCCTGACAGGTCATCTGAGCTATGGTGTGAGGTGCAAGGAAGAGAGAAGTGGGAAGGGCAGGGTGAGGGGGCATGCACAGAGACGGAGAGTTCCACTGTAATTCGAGACCCCCCCTGGGTGGTGTGGAAGACCCTGTGCTTCCTCCCCTGCCAGCACTAGTCAGCCACCTTTCTTCCTGTCCATTAACATGGTTCTTAGATTCGCTTTCTTTCTTTTTTTTTGTGAGGAAGATTGGCCCTGAGCTAGCATCTGTTGCCAATCTTCCTCTTTCTTTTTTTTTCACTTGAGGAAGATTGTCGCTGAGCTAACATGTGTGCCAGTCTTCCTCTACTTTATGTGGGACGCTGCAACAGTGTGGCTTGATGAGCGGTGCTAGGTCTGCGCCCAGGATCCGAACCTGCGAACCCTGGGCCGCCGAAGCGGAGCATATGAACTTAACCACTCGGCCACCGGGCCGGCCTCCTGCTCACTTTCTTAAAAGGCGTGAGGTCTGAGATCCTGTGAAGTTTAAAGTTCAGACTCAGGTTTCCGTTTTCCAACATGAGGATGCCAAAGTCACTGATTTATCTGATGAACCTTGCTTCTGGTTGTACCTCGGCCGGTCTCTCCGAACCCCATTTACCTGGAGCCCCAGAAACCTGCTTTTCCTGAGCTTCTCTCCCGTCCCTGTGCTGGCAGGTCCATTCGCCATTGGACGCGTGTGCAAATAGCTCTCACTTAAAGGCATCTTGCTGGGGCTCTACACACGGACGCTGGAGCACGTGGCCTGAGTGCTTGCTGTGAACCAGCACTGTTGTAAACACTTGGTGCATTTTCTTACCCGTCTTCACACTGGTGCTGCCTGTCTGAACGGCTGGGAGGACCAGCTGAGGGACGAGGGTGTGCCTCGCACTCCAGAAGTCCCTCAGTAAGGGCAGGGTTTATCATCTGGTGTCTGAAAGGAGGCAGATGGACCGTCCTGGGAAGGAACCGAGTCCAGGATGGACTGATGGCCTGTGGGAGGTCCTGCGTGTTCTCAGTGAACCTGGGTCTCCCAGACTGCACACAAAACGTACAAACGGGACTGTCGACCTCACTTCCGCGGGATCCCAGGGACCCAAGACGCCTTAAGAGCCTGTAAATAAATCAGTGTGAATCATTTATTCGGTTTTCAAAAAGTAGAAGGAGCTGTATTTCACCGCTCGTTGAATCACCTTGCCGTAAATCAAGGGCGAGATTTCAGAATGGATGACTAAAAGGGTGGTTTCTGAGCTCTGAAAGGAGAAAGGAGTTGCTCTCTGGAAACAGCAGGCGTTTATGAGAATAGCAACATCCTCATTTCCTTCTCAGGCATCAAGTCAAAGAATTAGGATAATGCAGAGTATCTGGTCTTCAGCCAGGCGTTTGGAAAAGTGTTACATGAAATATTTATGGACAGAATGTCACTACGAGAGCTGGATGCCAGCTCTCACAGGCAAAGTGCCGCTCCGTCTTCGGTGCACATCTGTGGAGGGAGGGGGAAACGAGGGGCAGGCTGTCCTTTCCTACAAGGAGCCCCGTCTCCTGGGCCAGCAATCCGTGCATGGAGAAAACCAGCAAGAGGCTTCTGGCGACGTCCTCTGGGCTCTGCCCCTGCCTCTCCGGATCCTAATTCTTATGAGTGTCTTGATGGAGATAAAAAGGCATATTGATCATATTTGAGGATACGAATTTGAAAAGGGTTGATCGCAAATATATCGATTAGGAAAGAGTATCCCCAAATATCTCAACAGGCTGGAGCAATGGGCTCAGCCTGACTTGCACACAAAATGCCGAGGACACAGGTATAGGATGGAGGAAATGAGGCTTACGACAGGTGCCCGGAGGTGGTGCTGGAGGACGCCCAGGAGGAGCCACAGTCAGATTTTAAGCAGAAATGAAATGCTGGAGTTGACGTCATCTTCATCACTGTTGTCGTGATTGCTGTTATTATTAGGGGACCCTCCTGCCAGCCTGATGCAAACCTCGGACGACAGGTTCAGTGTGGGGTCATTGTCCTGTGCTGTGATGGTGGCTGTCCCTTCTGTGCGAGGACGTCATTCCACTCCACAGAGGTAGTCGTCTCTTGGGTCTCCTGACATCACCTCTTGCCCACTTCCTCTCAATTTTTCTCTCCTTGTCCGACTCTGTCCTTTTACCCAAGTCTGTCTTCTGTCGCGTGATTCGGTCCGGTCTTCCCTTCACAGCCCACGTCTTCTCCCATGGAACTCTGGACCCCTAGCTGGGGTAGTTTCGGCTTCTGGTAGATCTGCGTCCAGGCTGACGTTGCTCATGTTCCCCAAGGATGTTTCTGTGGTCCGAGGAGCTGAGGAGGAGCTGACGGCTCCCCTAGGGCGGGTCCAGAATTCCCGGGGCGCCAGTGCCCTTGGGTTTTCGTTGGAAATCCCAAGCACGGTATAGGTCACTGTGTCAGTGGCTGCTGAGGAAGTCGCAGGTTTGCCCAGCTGCGCTGACGGAAGAATGTCAGAACCTCCGAGAAATAGTGAGCCTCCTGCTCTGTGCGTTCCCCATGCCGAGGGATGGGCTTCTCATTCTGGACACACTTCAGGAGGGGTGAAAACAGAGCAGACTGACTGTAACCATTTGGGGACAGTGGCGGACACCACCGTAACAATGAGCGCTGGTGGGAGTAGGTGGAGGAGGTGATTTCTGGGGGTCACAGGAATGGAGGTTGAGCTCTGACCAGCTGGCGCGTGGAAGAGAAATAGACGCTTCATTATGGTCCCAAAGTTACAACAGGGCCAGTGGGTAAAAGATGTCAGCAGAGAGCCGGACAGAATCGTGTAGTATCGAATCAGAGCTCACCCAGGAGACGGTCAATTCCTTCTTGTTAGAGGCATCCAGCGCAGCCAGCAGAAACCTAACCCTTGCTCACGTGGCTAAGCTAAACCCCAACTGTTTTGACACGTATTCATGAAATAATGTAAATCTTAGGTTTGTTAGTTTCCGTCCTCCTACCCAGGAAGGCTGTGGACTTATCATTGTACTATGTCGCAGTTCAGTTGATTCTTATTATTTGTTTTCATCTCTGTGACATCACCTCATGTCACTACTGACGTGAACCCTTTGGTGGGTCCAGATTGTGAGCGAGGAGCCAAATTTCAGAAACTTCTTCTAAAGCGCCTAAAAGATTGAGCCCAGGATGCCATCAAAAGGCATTTTCTTGAGACTTGTGACCGAGTGATCATCATTTGCCAAGTGAACAAATTGAAGTATGAATTTTAAAAAGCTTGAGATAACTCCGACCGCTCACCACCCATTGGGGATTTTTCCAAAAGTCAAGGTGGAATGTTCCCCAGCGTGCGTTCTCGGAGGAGAGTTCAGCAGCTCAGCCTGGCCCCTACGCTCACAGGAACAACCTCCTATCGTTGCAGGAGCTGAAAGGGAATATCAGAGTTCACTGCCGGATTCGTCCTGCGCTGCCTTTCGATAAGGAATCTGAAGATCCCCTTTCACAGAACAGGTAATTAGCTTGTGCTGTGTGTGTGTGTGTGTATTTTAAGGGGCAAGAAAAAAAAGAAGTGGCACCAATTTTCCATGCTTCCTATTTTCTTAGCTCCGGTCCCAAAGCAGATGCTCCCATGCTGGGTGAGGCTTCTTTTCTCAGGGTGCAGCTGCCTTGCTAATAATCACGGTTAGCAGACCCTCTGGAATGTGGCTGGAATGTGGCCTGACGATCTGGCCAAGCAAGATAGTCCTCAGAGGGGTTCTGCTGCCCGAGGGGTCAGCTGCGTCCAGCGATGTGCAGGGCCAAGCTCCCGCTGGTCCTTTCTCTTTATGTTACTACATCCATCCGAGGGCGGCATCCTTCTTTCTTTACTCCAGAGACCCTCAGAGGTGCAGGGTGGTAGTTAGTGTTGACTCAGCTGGTGTTTCTGCCTTAGAGGAAGTTTTGATGGTGATAACGAATAACACAGAATTATCTGAAATCCACTCGCTGGGATGTTTGCTTGAAAACCACGCTCAGCATGACTTGGTCTTCTTTACCCGGGGAAGCAAATCCCGCATGGAAATCTCAGCCCTGATGGCATTAATAACCAATTCTATGCCCTCCTGCCTGTTCCATGTCCTCACCTCCCGGGGGTTGCCCTCCTTCCATCAGTGGGTCCGCTCATTGCTGCCTCTGTCATTGTGCTCACGTCGCTGTCCACACCTTGGGGTCCTCCCCTCATCTTGTCCAAAACTGACTGCTTTAAGGCCTCGATCAGATCTCACCTACATTTATATTACACGGTTTCACACTTGACTTTAGAAGGTCTTTAGGAAGCCCTTGGTCAGTCGATAGTGTGAAACTAACGATTTCTATCTTTTTGATGGTGATTGAAATTCTTTTTCGTCGAGTCCTTTCTCTGGTACGTTAGTACTTACTGTCCTTTGTTGACTGGTAGCCATTTGCCGTGTGTAAAAGGACTTGAAAACAGGGTCCCTCAAGCACCACAGGGTAATACAGCAATACTCCTAAAATGTGGTGTTTCCACGAAGCCGCTTTTCAAATGGCATTTACGATTGCTTTTATCACCTTCTTAATCTACTCCTGCACTGCCTGCCCACTAAGGTAGCTGCCAGCCACATTAATTTCATGTAAATGAATGAAGATTAAATAAACTTGGAATCATAGTTGCTCGTTGCATTAGCCGCATTTCAAGTGCTTGGACCCTTTAGACACAACGTTCCCATCGTCACAGCAGGTTCTGTTGGACCATGCTGCCCTGGGCTGTGTGACCTCACAGAAGTGCACAGAGGCTTCGTAAACTTTCGTTTATCCTCTTCTATCGTTTACGTTCATTTGATTTTTGTTTGAAACATGTTGCGTTTCTCCGCATTCATGATTGCCTCCAAATACCCAAATCCTTGCAGGCAGAGGGCTGGGTAACTTTTCTCCAATGTCCATCATCCCCATGATTCTAACCAGGGTGCACCTGTGGGAGATGGTTAAATATAAACGTGCAGATCACTCTCATGCCAGGCAAGTGGGGAATATGAAAATGTGAAAGATACAGCAGAGGTAAAGGAGGAAGGATTTCAAGAGAAAATGAAAGGGAGGGAGGAGAGATGAAAATAAGAAGAGGACTGAAGAATGGAGACATGGATACAAAGAAAGGTTAGGAAACAAAAGAGGGGGGAGGAGGGAAATCCAAAAGCTGGGGAAATAGAGGCAAGTGGAGAGAGCCAGAAAATAAAAAAAGAAACGAGGGCATAGCAAAAATACGAATAGTGAAGAGTTTGGGTATTAGGAGTTTGGAAAAAAATTCCATCGTGATGTGTATTTTAAATGCTGTTTCATCCCCGCAGCTCCGTGTCGGCAGAAGTGGCCCACGCAGTCGATGACGTGAGTGAAGTTTCCTGACAGTCGTATTTGAGCGGCTTTCTACCCTATGGGCCACATATTCCCCAGCTATTTCCACCACTGAGAGGAATTCAGAGATTGAGTGAATAGAGAACACTGTCCTTCTTTATGGCATGCTTTCTTGGTTTGCAAAGATTGTTTTTGTTCTCAATTTCCTTCTGAACGTGAAATTAATGCAGCATTGGATGCACTTTCCATATATGACACAATAAGGCTCCCAATTTGTAGATTACGTGAGGAAACTCACTTCTGTTGATTTTCCAGCCCCCAAATCAATCAGTGCACATAGGAATGAGTCCAAAATTTGGAGCATAAGAAAAGAAATACAAGTATAAAACCAGTGAAGTATGAACTTTAAATTTTTAAATTTAAGACAGACGTATCTACTGTGAAGTCATGATTTTGTTTTCTCTTTAAAACCCTCATATTCGTTGGCTTTATCTAACGAAAAGATCTAGAAGTATCAGTGAGAACTCCAGCATCCAGACCGGGCCCCTAAATACTAGAGAGTGGGTTCCTTCCATGGGCAGAAGTGTAAGTGGATGAGCTGGGATACGGGCTGTGCCAGACGGGGCGGGGGCGGTCCCAGACAATGGCTCGTGTCCACCGAACACAGATCCACTCATGTAGGATGGACTGATGGAGCTTAAGAAAGGGCGGAAGCACACTGAGATAAAGACTTATGTCAAACCCTTCAGTTCACAATTATTCTTATTATTTTTAAATCGCATCGATCGCCTTTGGAGAGCGCTGGAGCATCAGTCCACGATTCTACAAAGTGATAAAGAGAAGGAACTCAGCACTTACGGTGCTCTTCCTGTATGAAATGCGTTTCAGGGTAATGAATAGTTGAGGAGAAGGTTTTCTTTATAGGTGATTCTAGCTAATAAATTCAGAGTAGATAATAAAATTAGAAAACACTGTTAGAAATCCTAATGGCTCTAGGCAACGGTCATCAGTGGTCCTGGCCTGTTGGGCGTTGACGGTGTCTTTACAATGGAAGGTTCTGGAACCCCTCTGACGCCCGTAAGCACTCGAAGTTTCACTGAAAGAAACAATCAGCCAAATCGGAAAGTGGGACATTTCACAGAGCAAATGATGAGATTTCTCAGACGAATCAATCACGTTACTAGAAGGGGGCGAGGGTCCTGGAGAAAAACGACTCATGAGGCGGACGACACAGCAGGGGGTCCCTGTTTTCACCTGGACTTGAACAAGCCAACTGTAAAGACATTTTGGGGACAACCAGGGAAATCAGAATATGTATCAGGTGACATTAACTTTATAAAGTGAGATTAATGGCATGGTGGTTATGTTAAAAAAAAGTCCTTATCAGTTAATATACAGACTGAAATCAGATGATATATTGTCTGATAATTAATGTAAAATATGCTAGAGAAACGGGAGGTGGTTGAGCAGGACTAGAGATAAAACAAGCTTGGCCGAATGTTAAAAATGCTGACCAAGGGCTTGTTATACCATTTTCTCCATTTTTGTATATGTTTGAAAGTCTCCATAAATAAAAGTTTAAAGATATGTTGGGCATATACTTCCTTCTACCTCATTAAGACTGCCACAAATGAATTTAGAAAGCGTATGAAATGCTGAACTTTTGGTTCATATTGATCGTTTTGAGTCTAAGCAGAAAGTCCCAGGCCACCCAGATTACAATGACTGTTTTGAAGGTGTTTCTATGCCGTATTGATTACTCTGTCTCATTCATTTTTCCAAAGGCCTGTTATCTAAATCGGTCTTATTGTGGTGACCTGTCATAAGCTTTAGAACTCTTTTTAAAGTTGTTTCAGTTAATGGTTGATGGCTTGCTTTTTTACAAAGAAGCCAAGAAAATTGTTATAGCTGTATTAGAAAAATTCCTTTGTAAGCCAGCCCCAATGGCCTTGGGGGTGAGTTCAGCGTGTCCTGCTTCGGTGGCCTGGGCCTGGTTCCTGGGCACAGACCTAACCACTCGCCCGTCAGTGGCCATGCTGTGGCAGTGGCTCACATACAAAAAGAGGAAGATTGGCAACAGATGTTAGCTCATGGCAATCTTCCTCAGCAAAAAAAAAAAAGTTCCTTTGACAGTCTCTAGAAATAAGCACTTCAAAAATTCCTTGTTGTTAAGTATTTTTCTTCTATCATTTCATGCACTGTCTGTTGTCTTGAACACTGGCGTTACTGAGTCAAGCAAAAGGAGACCAGTTCAATCCTCATTATTAGGAATTTGAGTTAAAAGGAGCTCTCATGATCATCTTATTAATCCTGTTGTTTTGTGGGTAAAGACACTGAGTGTTTGTGGTCAGGTAATTGCCTTTTCTAGACTTTACAAGGTCTGTGGGCATCCTGGCTGACTTCCAGACGTTTTTTCAGTGGGAAGACATCCTGAGCTGAGGCCTGGCCACCAGCGTGAGGTGAAGGCTCATTATTATTACCGTTATTCTTTGCTACTATGTTCACCCTCTCCAGTGCCTGTCGAAATCCCACTGGATCTTCAAATTCAGAAATTTGAGGATTTTTACATATTTTACCCACCAAGATAAAATTTCTTTTGATCGGGACATTTTGGATTATCTTTAAAAAAAATCGGTAGACTGCAAGCTGTTTTTAATTTCATAGACCTGTTTGTTAAAGGACTTCGTATCATTCAATCTGTGGACAAAGCTAACGATCGGTTTTGTGCCATTGTAACTCTTGGCTCCCACCTTGTGTTTTTATTTCCGAAAGTCTGAGCAGAGTTTGAGTTTGTGCTGGATGTGTAACTCGGCGTTTCCTTTCGATTTGCAGTCTGATTCAACATTTAATAGCTTTGGATTCAACCTGTAACTAAAATCAATCTCAGATGGGGCGTCTGGCTACTGCCCTGGTTCTTGGCGTCTCCAGAGCTATTTATTTTCATTTCTCATTTGATTTACATCTGCTTGTTTGATAATCAGATGTGGAAGAACAGATTTCTGGCTCAGCCGAACTCTCTTTGGAGATCCCTGGTTCTCCCTTGTTTTCCATTCTTATTAAACTGCTCAGTGTGACAGTTACTGACTTGAATTTCTACACGTTGCTAACAAAGGCTTTGGGGCAAGTGATCCTTACGACAAATATCCGTAGTCGAGGTCAACCATATTTTTATAGAGGTGCTTGACAGAGATCGATGGATTTGGCCCACCTAAGCGAACTTTTCAATGATCAAAGTTTTGCACGGTCCTTAACAAGTGACTTGTTCCTTAACTCAGGTTCACCTGGCCCCAACCACAGTGAAGACCGCTGGCATCCACCTTGGGCTTGTATGGAAGCAGAGCCTGCAGGCACATCCTGGATGCTTTGTGGCTGTCCTGTTGGAAAGTTCCCAGCTGTGTTGGGAGAAGGGGCAGCTGTCATACAGATTGGAGCTCCCGCATGTGCATCTCAAGTCCAGACATCGTCTCTGAGTTTCAGACCTGCAAATCCAACTACCTATTGGACATTTGGGGATGGCTCAAGCGGAAAACATCCCAAGCTGAGTTCTTGATTTTCCCTTTAGATGGACTCTTCTTGGTTTCCCCGTCTCACCGAGTGGTGATTCCATCCGCCTAGTTTCTAACACTGGAAACTTGGGGGTCGCGTGATGACTACTTGCCTTACCTAATCCTTCGTCGCGTCCTGTCGGTTCTGCGGGAAAAGTCTTCCTTGAGTCTAGTTTACTCCACTTACCTGGAGTCGCAGTCGGGGCCACGCTCCTCTCCCTGGACTACCTGTGGCCTGCAGCTGACCTTCACCCCGAACCTGCCCGTTTAAGCGATCCTTGAAAATGCACTGGGATCAGACTGCCTCCTTGCTTGCACCTCTTCCATGAACCCAAAAGGAGCTAAGAGAAAATGCTAAGCCCTTGCCTCTGACCTCTATCTGCCTCTCCCTCTGTACCACTCGCGCTTCATGCATTGCCCTCCAGCTATATGGGCCTGAACACCACAGGCCCTTTGCGGCCTCTGCCACCCAGCACATGCTCTGCCCTCTGTCGAGAGCACCCTCCCGCCCTCCAGCTGGCTGCCCTACCCATCCTCAGTTCTCACTCTAGGTGTCGCTGTCTAGATGAGGCCTTTCTTGGTGTCCCCCGTCTAAATTAGCCCACTCTCTCATGCAGTCTCGTTGCATCTATATTTTTCTTTAAGGTTTTGGGTGACTTAAGGTTTTGGGTTTTGGTATTTAATGTAATTCTCCGTCAGCTGACTTGTGAGATTGTCACCCGACCGTAAGCTTCATCTGGGTAGGCTCGTGTCCCTTTTCTTCACCACAAGACTCAGTTCAGGGTCTCTCCCTATGTATCTGTCAGGTGAGTGAGTAAACAGATGAATCACACTCTTCTGGTTCATTCCACGACTCAGGTGTTCCTTATCCAGGCTGACAAACTACGTGGAAACCAGAAGACCTGGATCGAGGCTAAATGTGTGACCTTGTCATGTTGCTTAACACCTTGGGCCGGAGCCCTTTGAAGATTCACTCTGTCCTGCTGTAAAACCCCAGATCTAAAAGGGGCTTTTCTAGGGGCCGGCCAAGTGGCATAGTTGTTAAGTTCGTGTGCTCTGCTTTGGCGGCCCGGGGTTCGCAGGTTCAGATCCTGGGCGCGGACCTAGACACCACGCGTCGGGCCATGCTGTGGCAGCGTCCCACACAGAGAAACTAGAATGACATACAACTGGGATAAACAAATATGTCCTGAGGCTTTGGGGAGAAACAAAGAAAGAGGAAGATTGCAACAGATGTTAGCTCAGGGCCAATCTTCCTCCCCCCTAAAAAATAATAAAAATAAAAGAGACTTTTCCAGGATCAAGATTTACTTTCCCAAATATGAACCAACTTTGAAGAAAGGAAAATTGTTTTAATACCAAGTGTGACTGTCACAGGCTTGTGGTCAGAGACAGACTTTTGGATTTTTTTTGAGGAGTTATGAGGATTTAAGGAAGAAATGGTGTTTCATTTTCCATCAGTTTACTTCAAACTGATTCTGTATATTTTACGTTTTCTTCTCCCTCTAATCAGTTATTTCCTATCTTTAAATCGGATTAACAGAAGAACTTGTCCCTTGTCATCTATCTTCAAAATGCACGCTGTTCCCGGAAAGGACATTGCTACTCTTTCAGAGACACGATCATTGTGGCCAAGTGACCCACACAGTACACATGCTGTGGGCTGTTTTTTGTATTAATTGTTTCAGAAAATGATCCTCTTTCACAAAATGCCTCCAGCAATATCTTTTCTTTCACTGTAGTAAAGTTCCTAATTTTTTCTTGTTTTGTGAGTAGTTAATTTAATGCAAATTTTAGATCCGTAGACTCAATGAATTATGCAACTGTAAGGTACCTTTAGAAACAGGCTTTGCTACCAACGCATTTTACAGATGGCAGAAAATGCAAGTTTAAGAAGATAAACGGCTTGCCCGAGGTCCCATAGCTGAGGGCAGCGGAATCAGAATTAGTAAGTAGGTTTGATACTAGTTCTAAAGAAAGCTGTGGCTGTTTCTTTCCCGAAGATCTTGAAGAGCCATGGAGCCTGCAAACACCGGTGGCCCTGGGGGCTCAGACTAGGTCCCGTGTCTACCGAGGCCGAAATGACACCGCAGTCGAGCATGGAGGCCACTTAGCTGGCTCGGCTGGTGTCTTGTCCCCTCTCCGCCACTGTGGAAATCTACCAGCCTCTGTCTCCTTACCTTGTAATATATATGCGCGTGTGCACATGCTGCAGGGAGAGTGGACATTCCCCCTGACAGTGTTCCTGGTCTCAGAGCAGGTGGCAGGAAGTCCAGAGTTGTAGGAAAGCTTTGCCCAGGCTCCCCGATCGTCACTGTGCACCGTGACAGTGGAAGGGACCAGGAGCCACGTGATAATGTTTATTAGTAACACACAAGAATAATAAGGAATATATTCCTCCAGCTGCTTTAAAAAATACCTCCAGTGGGGCATGAGCATTGTCCTTTGTGTCCCCATTAGTTTAGTAGCAAGACGGGATAAGTTAATACTGTACGTGAGGACGATTCCACCAAAGCTGCTGTCTAACAGCCACCTGTGAGTACGACGTGTGGCGCGCTTGAGCTCACCTTCTCCGTTACCATCCGCCTACACCAGGCGTCTGTTTTCTTAAGTCATCATAAAAAATGTATTCCACACCATTTGGCGCTGGCCGTCGGGCGCTCTGTGTGAGGTCTGCATCTCACAGTCGAGCCAGACTCGGGGAGCAGCAGGTGGATCTGGGCAGGGAAGGGCGGGTATCACTTTCCGGGAGCTGAGGAGAAACACAGGGATGGGACATGAACGGGGCTCCCTGCGGAGCCGCATGTGGGAACAGCTGCCGGGGGCGGGGCGGGGTGGGGGGGGGAGGTAAGAAAAATCAGGACACGTTAAGCTGGGATCAACAGGCCTCGTCTTCCCGATGACAAGAACCAGTGAATGAAATGTGATGCCTCTTAGGGGCGATTTTACAACCGAAAGGGGCAGCTTTGAACTTATTAGAGGAAGCGAGGTGTGAACCGCCTCCAGCCGCAGACTCAGCGTCTTTTAGGGCTGAAAGGGCACCGATGAAAGAAGAGAAACACCCAGCGGTTAGTCCATCGCCCTTGGGGATACAGAGCACAGACCAGAAACTGGGCTTCCCGGAAGGTTTAACATTTGTGAGATGTATAGAAAAACTCCTGCAGCCCATCAGGAAGATGCAAGGGCTGTGGGCGGGCAGTTCCTAATGCCCAGCTGGGCCCTTCCTGTCTCCCCACCTTCCCTCTGCCCTCTCTCAGCCGTGGCCACAGGTCCTGCTTCAAATGTGGCCGCTGTGTGGCTGCCCCCTCATGCACACACAGAAGGGGTCCCTGCCTCTGCTGCTGGTCCCCTGCATATCCATCTGCAGTCAGGTGCCTATTGAATGCCCACCGTGGGAATGGGACAATGAATAGGACGTGGACCCTGTTCCGGGCTTCCTGGTCTTACCTGGAGGAAGGTGTGTGCTTTTGCTAAGATTCCTTTTCCTCATCTGTGGAATGGGGAAGTAACCTCCACCCACCTTGTTGGAATCACTGGTTTTATTTCTTTATAGTTTACTGCCCAAGTGCACCTCCCTAAACACTCCATTTTAGTCTTGCCCACTTTTAATTGGATGTCTTTCTTTTAAAATCTTTAGGGGGAACTACCCTTTCTTTTCCTTACAATAATCTGTTGAACAACCAGGGTCCACGGTGCAGGCGAGTTTCCCAGTGTCTGATGTCCTTGGTGCAGCTCGTCGTGTCCCCTGTCCTCTGTACGTCCTGCACAGCAGCAGGTGGACCCAGAGGCCTGGCCAGACCCGGGATTGGAGCCCTGAGGCAGGAAGGTGTCGAGTTCTTATTGGGATGGGAGCAACAGAGATGCTCTCTAACTTCATCGGGGGTGCAAAGCTGTGATCATCCAGCTCTGCCACTTCTGCCTTTATTCCTGGAAACTTCTAGAGAGGCTTTTCCTATACACTTGTTATCCCCAGTGTGGTCCATGGAGGAACGGTGGGGCAAAGGCTCTACTCCACCCTTTTCCCTTTATTTATCAGCTTTCCAATAGTGAGGTGGTCGCCTGGCGTCCTGCAGAGGCCACCGTGCAGTTTGTGAAGTGTCGTCGTGAACTCGTGGACTAAAGCACAGTGATGGATGTTTTAACGCGTTGCAGTCGAGTCCTTGCTGACGCTGGGTTGTTCCACCTCCATCACGCTGTCGCTGTCTCCCATGCTCGTCCCCAGTGTCAGCAAGGGCCTGGACCCTCCTGATCTGGGTCCATCCCACACTTCCCCACCCCCTCACGTTTTGCTGTTCACGGGGAAACCTCTGGCTTGATTTTATAGTCAATGTCCATGGGTTTTGGTTTTGCTATCTGGTTGTTCTGTCTGATTTAGGTGATTCAAAATCTATGCCTGCATATTTATTTTAATAATATACAAACTTTTATGAATCCATCCCCAGTGTGGAAACTGGGACATTGGCAACAACTTACCTCTCCTGCGTGGTCCCCCCTCCCATCCTGCTGCCCTCTTCTAAGGGCATCGCTGTTTGGAATCTCATGTTGATGACATCTTGCATTGAATATAGATGCAGATATTAATAACACATAAGTCATGCAATGTTTATAAATACTTATAAAATTATAAATTATTTATAAATACTTATGTAAGTTATACTTACAAATAGCACTGCATAAATTAGGAATATTTATATGTATATAAATCTCCTATTTGTATTTGCTCTTAAAAAGCCATTGGTTAGTTTTACTTGTATTTTGGGAGGACTTAGTTTTTTTTCTTTCTTATCTCTTTTCTGATGGGGAAGACTGGCCCTAAGCTAACATCTGTTGCCAATCTTCCTCTTTTTGGTTGAGGACGGTTGTCCCTGAGCTAACATCCATGCCACTCTTCCTCTATTTTGTATGTGGGACACTGCCACAACGTGGCTTGATGAGTGGTGCGTAGGTCTGCACCTGGGAACCAAACCCGTGCACCCTGGGCTGCTGAAGCAGAGTGCACGAACTTAACCACTACACCACCAGGCTGGCGCCAGGGGGACTTCATTTTTACACTTAATATGATTTTGCTAAGATATATCCACATCAGTGCAGGTGGCCACCCGGAGGTAACCAGTAAGGTCGCGCTGTCCACGTTAATAACAATCTTTTACACCATCATGCGGGGCTGTTCCAGCTCTTTAGACCGTAGTATCAGACATCTCCTAGAAGAGGACAGTTGCTGTAGATTTGCAAAACTCACAGTCCATCAGCATATTTTTCAGAAGAAGATGATATTCTCTAAAGGGAGCACCAATCAGCTGCCTCCTGCAAGGGAGGACGCACCGACATTTGCTGGGAAGTCACAGATCGTTCGTCCCCCACCCCCGGGGTGTACTTTACCATCCAGACAGTGGGGATGAATTCTAACTGCTGATCTCGGTGAGGGAGGTCTCTGAGGCTCAGGACACAGCCAGACAGCTTGAAGGAGGCCACGGGCAGCAGGAGACTGAAGGAGAACCAGCCGACCTTCCGTTCTGGATGTGGTTCGCTTCCCTCCTCTTGGGCTCAGATTTCTTTCTGTAAAATGTGGGAGTTAGATTGAAATTCACTTTTAGCTCCAAAATTTGATGACTGGGTTGACGGCGAAGAATTTTTGGAAGCTATCCCAGGAAATTGGATGCCAATAAGAAAATAGATGGTACAGCAGCTCAACGTAAGGAAAATAACTTCTATCGATTGTTGGCTCCGAGCTCGGCAGCCTTCGCGCGTTGTTTCCTCTGAGCCTCATCATTGCGTGAGGCAGGTATTATAATGTCCGTTCTACAGACGAACCCAAAGGGTCTGGAGCCTCCACTTCTGCATATCAAGGCCATTCCCATCGTGAAAGGAAGATGTCGTACGGTTAAGAGCTCCAAGATTTGGATAAAAGGAAACTATTTTAAAAGGCCGGGAGGAATGGGCCTTACTTGTGGGAAGAAGGGATGTTTGGTGTTGTGAATGAGGAGGGCATTTGTTTGGATAGGCAGGAAGGAACATTTAATCTGTGTTTGGAGAAATTACATTTTGCTCCTGGAAGGACTGGATGTTGTTTAAATTCTAGTGATCACACTGTAGGGTGACATTCCAAATAGCCGCGGGGACCTTTTGGACTCAGGCTTGTTTTTATGGCTTTTTATGTTCCTTTTAGGGAGTCCCTTGAGGTTTTGGGTGAGACATTTGTCAACCTTAGCATTTTTCGTTTGTGAGAACCATGGCATTTGGAGACATCAATAAAACACTTTGCGGGGCGGGGGGAGGGGTTGTGTCCTTGTGCAACTCATCCTGGGGCACTGGGGTTACAGTTTGGCATAATAGTAAAGGAATAGCACCATAATCAGGCAATAGAACAAAGAAAAGATGCCACAGGGAGGGAGCAAGGGACCTGGACTGGAGGTCGGATCCCGGGATCAGATCCTAGGAGCTGGGGATGTGGGCTCTGCTCTGACAACGACCTTGGGGCCTTGGTCCTGGGGGGCGTCTGAGCATTGGTTCCAGCATCCCTCAGAGTTTGCGAGTGAAAAGGATTTAAGAGCTTCCTCTGCCATAGGGGTATTGCTGTTATTAACTCATGACATTACCATTATCAGAGCATGATACTGCCATTATTATATCGGGTACGCAGCTCCTGAAGCAGTTTCTGGAGCACAGTAAGTGGCCCGTAATACTCAGGGGAGAAATGAACTCTGGATTCGGGACTCCTCCCAGAATAACACTTCTTCCTCGAAAGCCGTGTGAAGACCCAGGCACACGCAAACCTTTGAGCATCGATCAGGGGATGGCGTCTCAGCAGTCACGCTGGGTGACATGACAGAAGATCGCCGGTCCCCGACTCAGCCTCCCTCACTGCCCACGTCGCTGTGGGCCGGTTTCCATCCCCACGCGCCCCACTGAGACTTTTCATTGTGGTAGCAAATGACCTCCTGGTCCACCAAATCCAGCTGACAACTTGAAATAAGGACTTCAATGACCCTCTGCCTCAGTCACTCCCTCCTTCTTAAGCTGCTTTCTTTGGTTTCAGGGACTTCATCCACGCCCTTCTTGTTCAATTTTGCATTTTGGGAAGATGTCTAAGGCAGCAATGTAAAGAACAGACCGGACAGGGCTAGGCTGGAGGCGGAGAAACCAGCCGGGGGCACAGCGAGGGGCCCATTTCATTGGCGTGGGCCGTGGACGAGAAGGGCCACAGCAGGCACGGAGAAGGGGAGAGCCAGGCAGAGACGCCCCCACGAGGTCAAGGCCCAGTCAACAGCAATGTGTTGCCAATATTTAATGTTTTTTCATAGCCTGCCTTACCCAAATGCAGGCCTATGATTTCTGTAGCATTTCACCTCTGATTATGAACACAGCGAAGGTTGACGTCTCTGGTGACATCAGCATTGAACAGCAGGGAGACCTTGCAGTGTCCAGATGCAATAGCATGCCGTTCCAACACCTGCCACGACCGAGCTTCTGGCAGTAAATAAACAACAAGCAACAATCCTAGAGCAATAGCTGTTGTACCCCATAGCTTGTGTCTTTAAATCCTAACCAGGCCACTTTTTCACATGTATTTATTTTTGCAGATATATGTATCTCTCAAAGTACCAGTAGGAAGATGAGAATGTGTCACTCTAGCATCTTCTAACTATTATGGAAACATCAAATATGTATGGCTTATTCACCACTGCAATTCTTGGTTGTTTTTTTTAAAAAATTCTTCTGATACTATTTTTTCATGAATTCCCGTTTTATTTTAGAATGGGAACCAATTCAAAAGATTTGTGTTTTTCTCTTTGCTTAAGTGAAACCAAGCTAATGCTGCATTTCTTGCTAAAAATTATCTTTGCTTTCCTACGCGCAGGATATCTAAAGAAAATAGTTTCGCAAGATCAAAAGTCGATGTGTTTTAAAGACAAACCTTTTGGTTCCACCCATTATAATTAAATTAGGACAACAATTTCTTTAGCCTTAGGAATATCTCCATCTCACTTGGAATGTCAAGGGCGCTGAGAGGCCATTCTGGGCGGGTGGAACCGCGGGCTGCTGGAGGCGAGGAACTCCGTGTGATTCCTCCATGAAGCTGATTTCCTTCTCTGTATATCAGGGGTTGGCAAACTTTTCCTCTAAAGGGCGAGAGAGTAAATATTAGAGTCTTTGGGGGCCATATGGCCTCCGTCTCCATTACTCCATCGTGCTGTTGAGTCAAAAGCAGCCGGAGACTATCTGTAAACGAGGGCGTGGATGCCTTCCAATAACACTTTGTTTATAAAAACAGGCGACAGGCTGGATGGGCCAGAAGCTGTGCTTGGCCAGCCTCTGCTCGATGTGCTTCACGCAGCCCCGGCCGAGTCTCACCACTCTCTTTGTTCTTTTCTATCAGGAAACTGTCCTGGTGAGATGGGATCGGCCCGGTCACCCTTGGATTAACAAGACGTATAATTTTGAAAGGTAGGTGCTTTTTGAGATGACGTGTAGAGCAAAGTTACACAAGCATGAATTCTGCTTTAGGGCTTGATTAATGAGAGGTACAATTTATCCCATCATCCTAATTGTGGAGGGGCAAAGACAGTTCAGTGGAGAAAGGAGAGTCCTTCTGACCAGTGGCGCTGGACCAGCTGGACGTCCACATGCAAAAATCAAATGACCCTTGATCTATACATCAGACCTTTTGCAAAAATTAACTAAAATGGAATCTGGACCTAAATACAAAACCTAAAACCTTAAAACTTTTAGAAGAAAACACAGAAGAAAGTCTTTGTGACCTTGGGTTAAGCAAGGAATTCTTAAAAATACCACCAAAAACTTGATCCATGAAAGAATAAAGACACTGGAGTTTATCAAAATTAAAAACGTTTGTTCTGTGTATGATACTGTTAAGAGAATGAAAAGATAAGCCACACGCCGGAGAAAATATTTGGAAATCACGTACCTTACAAAGGACTTGTATCCAGAATCGCAAAGAACTCAAAAATAAGAGAAGAAGTGACCCAATGAACAAGAGGGCAAAGTATCTGAGCAGACGCGTCACCAAAGAAGGACGCCCAGCATCATCGGTCATTTGGGAAATGCCGCTCAAAGCACGACCCGGGGACACTCCACGTGTATTAGAACCGCTGAAAAAGACTCAAAACTGACAATGCCCAGTGCCGACAGCTCGCCTGCGTTGTTGTTGACAAGAAGGAGAAGTGGTGCAGCCCCTGACGCATGACCCAGCAGCCGCTCTCCTAGGTATTTACTCAAGACACTCACAAAAAGCCGTAAGTGAAGGTTTCTAGCAGCTTCCCTCCTAACTGATGAAAACTGTAAGCTATGCAAGCATCTTCAACTGGTGGATGGTTTAGCAAATTGCGATGCCTCCGTGCAACGGAATATGACTCAGCAAAAAAGAGAACAGGCTCTTGTTATATGCAACAACACGATGGATCTCAAGCACTTTATACAGAGCAAAATAAGCCAGACCCAAAAGGTTGCCTTCTGCATGACTCCTTTTATAGGCATTCTGGAAAAGACAGAACTAAAGGAATGGAGAAGAGGTCAGTGTCTGCAAGGGTTGGCGTGGGGAAGGGATTGACTACAAAAGAGGCTACAGGAGAGAATTTCTATGGGGTGACACAACTGTTCTGCATCTTGGTTGTGGCTTTCATATGCATTTATTTTCTTTGCTTTTTTTTTTTTTTTGAGGTGAGGAAGATTTGCCCTGAGCTAACATCTGTTGCCAATCTTCCCCTTTTTGCTTGAGTAAGATTGCCTCTCAGCTAACATCTGTGCCCATCTTCCTCTAGTTTGTATGTGAGACACTGTCTCAGCATGGCTTGATGAGTGGTGTGTAGGCCCATGCCCAGGATCCCAACCCACAAACCCTGGGCTGCTGAAGCGAAGTGTGTGAACTTAACCACTGTGCCACCAGGCCGGCCCCAGTATGCATTTGTTAATACTCGGAACTGTAACACGAAAAAGTGAATTGTACTGTGTGTAAATTTAAAAAAACAGAAGAAATTTTTTCCAACAGACTTTAAGAGAACATATCAGTCAGTTGCAATATGTGGATCCTGATTCAATCAAATCAACTCAAACTATTTTTTAAAAAGAAAGCTGCAGTGGACACATTAATATCAGTCAAAATAGATTTCAGATTAAGAATGTTACCAGGGAGAATGAGGTCATTTCATAACAACAAAGGGATCAAGTATTAAGAGGACATAGCCCCAAAGGTAAGAACAGGATTTCAAAGGAAATGAAACCCAAACTGGTTGAACCCAAAAGAGAAATAAACAAATCCATAATTTTTGTCAGAGATTTTAACACTCCTCTGTCAGTCACTGATAGAACAGGAATACGGAAGTGGGTAAAGATAGAAATTTTTAGCGTGTATATTTGATTTAAAGTAGGAAGGTAATCAGTTTCTCCGTCTTCGTCCAGAATGTTAAAAGGGCCTTAGAACCATCATCCTACCCATCCTCCTTGCTGTCTGGGTGGAGCTCCTCAGATGCTTAGGCCACGGAAACACACAGGCGTTGATCCTGGCCCGAGGATACCCAGAGAGGCAGGGGGACACCATCCTCAGTTCATTCACTCATTTACCCCGTGTGCCAACCAGATACCACCTTCCATGAGAGCCGTGATGTGGGAAATACGGAAACACTACGTTAGTAGCATCGGGTACCCAGAGGCAGACGAAAGGACTAAAAGAGTGGGCTCTGTGACTGCTGAGACGCTGCCCCACGACTGAGGGATGCCACCTCACCTGTAGCCCGGGCAACCTCCACGTCCTCTCTGGTGCCACACGCTCTCCGACTCCCCCAGCCACCCCCTGTGCTGGAGAGGACACGGGAGGTGCTCTCTCACCAGCCTTCCTGCCACCCCACTGAGCCAACTGGGATGGAAGGCGTCCTGGTCCGCAGAGGGGTCTTGAGACCACCCGTCTGCCAGCTGAGGCCCCCGAGCGACCTCTGCTGACCATGGAGAACAGAGCTGGCAGGCCCGGCCCCGCCCAGATTTCTGATCCATGAGATCACAAGAGAGGGCAAAGGGGCAGTGGCCCCTGAGCTCATATGTGGCAACATGCCTTCTTTTCAAACCTCTCCGAATAGAGTTGAGATTTTGGGTCCTTCTTTACAGCCACGGTCATGCACACTGCTGGACGTGCTCCGGGGTTGCCCAGTGCCATCGGCTGAGGTCAAGGTCATCCTGCTGGAGAACATCCTTGAGCAGTTTTCATGGCAACGTTCTTTCCACGAGTGGGAAACACCTTCTTTGCCTTGAATGATGTTTATCCACGGCTAGAAATGTAGGCGGAGAGCTCAGCGTCTGAAGATATGAATCCCTGGTCTCTTGGCTTTCTTACTGCTGAGGAGAAGTCGGCAAACAGCCCAAATGTCATTCCTTTCCGTTTATTTTGTCAAATTGACAAATCCAGAGTCGTACGGAGAGACTTTCTTGGGAAGGATCATTGCAGGGGAGGAAGGGACTGTTACAAGAGGGGCACAGGGTGCTGCAGAGACGGGACCTCTAGGGTCAGGAAAGAGGAGTGACAGGCTCCAAGGAGGGGTGAGGTGGGAGCAGGGGTGCAGGGGAGAGGGGAGGGAAAGGCTAAGACTGGGTCAGAAAGAGACTTCCCATGAGGCCGGCGATGCTCAGCAGGCGGCCTTCCAGGATCTGCTTCCGTTTCCATGTGACTTGTTGTATTTGGGGTTTCTCTGCCTTGGGGCGCTGTCCGTTCACATGCCATGTTCACGTGTTGTACACGTGTGTGGCGTGATTCATCCTGGGATATGCCCCCCATCTTGAGCCTGGGAGCTGAGCAGGCTTTCCTGCCATTTATCCGGACCCCCTTCCCGGCCCAGGCCAGGTTTCCAGTGCCTGGTTTACGTGGCAGTGTCCCTTCCGTGTCACGTCTCCGTCTCCAGGGGCGGGCCCAGCCTGCACGCCCACTGCCTCTGTCCAGTGGGCACCCAGCCTGGGTGTCTGCAGGTCGACGCAGGCTTCCCGCTCGCTCTTGGTCTGCTCTTCCTTCTGGCATCCGCACCTTTCCTTCCCTTTGCCCCTCCAGGGCCGCCTGTGTGTTTCAAAGCGTGTGGGGCTTTGTTTTATCCAGCGTCACTTATGCGTGGAATGGACGGAGGAAGCGAGTCACGTCATCTCCGTCCACCTGTGCAAGGCAGGGCTAGCGATGTACCTAATATTCACGTAGCGCTTTAGATGTCACCAAGCAAATTAAGTCACTCGACCTTCGCAGGAACACCTGGGGAGGGCGCTGCAGGTGGCAAGACCCAGGCTCCGGCAGCCACGGGCCTTTCTGCATCCAGGTCTGGGCATTATACCAGTGGCTGCGGCCTTGAAGAGACGGCGGGGCCCTGGGGAGGCGGGTAGTTCTGCCAGTGACCACCGGGACCTTGATCGGGGGAATAAGGAGGAGGAGCAGCCCCATTAACTCAGACGTGAGCGGAAATTCTCCGTAGAAAGCTCTGTCTCAGTGTCATCCGTGGAGGGTGCTCAGATCGAAGGGACAATCTAAACTGCGTGTTTGGGCTAGAAAACAATAAATGGAGCGTTTGTGTCACTCGCTGTCTATCTCAGTGAGAAGGGAGAGTCTGAGTTTCGGTCTCCGTAAGACTTTATTCTCGTCTTGGGATTCACTTTATAACAGGAGAGCACGTGGCTCTTGGGAATCAGAACATTGTTTATTTTACACCAGCTTTTCATGGAACTAATAACCGTCAAAATATTTTCTTTCAGTTCTGAAAGAAAGATCTCAACACTTTCAGCACTTAACTCCTTTTTAAAAATAAGTTTGTGTGAAGGGGAAAGTACGCTTCTTACTAGTCTGGAAAAATATGAACGGGCCCAGGGTCAGAAGAAAGTTGTTGTCTCTTGAGAGGAATAAAAATATTATTATATAAAAAAAAGCAAACTAAAAGTAACAGCCATTGACCCCAAATGCAATGAGAAAAATAAGTAATTTTTATTGTTTTAAGCACCGTTTCCATGTCAGGAAGCTAGAGGAGTCTTGGCTGTGTTCTTTTTTTTTTTTTTTTTGTGCAGAGGAAGATTTCCCCTGAGCTAACATCTGTTGCCAATCTTTCTCTTTTCATATGTGAGCCACCATCACAGCATGGCCACTGTGAATGGTGTAAGTCTGAGTCTGGGAACTGGACCTGGGCCACCAAAGCAGAGCGTGACAAACTTAACCCGTAGGCTACCAGGGCCGGCCCTGTGTTCTTTTATTATGTGTATTTATGATGTGATGTACCTATCCACATCTTTGTATTAGTTTCGCTATGTGGTAAAGCTCCTGGATGTGCAGGACACCGGATGTAGGTAAGGCTAAGGCTGCTTCCACGGGCAGAGATGGAGCATGGGGACCACGCACAGCAGATGCAGACGGGGGAGCCTCCTGGAGTACAAGATGCAGAATGCAGAGGACCCTGAGGGGCGGGCCTTGAACTGCATCTTGATGGTTCAGTTAACCAGGAGGTCACCAGGTAGAGAAGAAAAAGGACATTCCAGGTGGGGGCACAAAATGGTCAGAGGTATAGAGAAAAAAATGAGAACGAACCGTTCAAAACCCCGAAACCCCTCAGGGTGGCCGTCAGTGGGATTGTGGAGGGCAGTGGGGCTGTGGGAGCGAAGTTGCCTCATGCCAGCAGCCTACCTGCTTTTCTCCACCCCGTTAACCAAGCTGTCAGGACCCTGCTTCCCCAGCCTTCCAAGAGAGTGTGTTAGGCCTGTCTGCAGAGACAGACGGTGTCTCCGTAGCTTCTTTGCCTGTGGTTTAGAGTCATTTGCGTTTCTCTTCTTCTGTGAACTCTTCACATCTCTAGCTATTTTTCTTTTTTTTCTTTTTTGGTGAGGAAGATTTGCCCTGAGCTAGCATCTGTTGCTGTTCTTCCTCTTTTTTTTTCTTTTTTTTGCTTGAGGAAGATTAGCCCTGAGCTAACATCTGTGCCAGTCCTCCGCCACTTCATATGTGGGATGCCTCCACAGCACAGCTGATGAGTGGAGTACATCTGTGCCCAGGATATGAACCCACAAACCCAGGCCATAGATGCAGAGTGCATGCAGCTTTAACCACTTGGCCACCGGGCCAACCCCCTTATTTTTCTATAAAAATAGAGAAAGGATTTTTAATAGAAGGAGAAATATAGGGAATATATAAAAAAGATAAGGAAAGATAACGAATGTGGCCTTTTCCTTCTCTGCTTTTAGGAGCGCTTTATGCATTAGGGAGAGCAAGCTTCTGTCTGTGATTTAAGTCACAACTATTTTTCCCAGATTGTCATTTGTATTTTTTCCTTTGCTTCTGATATCTTTCAGCCATGCAGAAGTTCCCCTCTCCCTTAACGTCATCATATTCACAAAGGCCACCAGGTTATTGAGGAATGTACCCATGAGTTCCCGTAATTGCATGGTTCGGTTTTTTAAATGAAACTCACGGTCCCTTTGGAATGTACCCTAGTATAAGGAATGGAGCCAGTTTCATCTTTTTCCTTATGTCTCTCCAGTTCCCTGGACACCACTTCTTAAACACATCTTTTCTCCATTAATCTGAGATGCCCCCATGCGCATAGAGCACATCACCATGTGTAATTACCTCTATTTCTGGATTTTCTCTGGTCCGTCTGCTTATTTACTCATGTGCCCAGACCAAGCTGACTCAAGTGTGGTGTCCTTATAGCACGTTTAATGTCTGAGGCAGACCCCGTCGCCATCACTATTTCTTTCCCAGGGTCTTCTTTCTATTCTCGCTCTTTTGTTTTGTCAAATAAATTTTATAATCAAATTGTCGAGCTCCAGAAAAAACCTAATGGGATATTTGGTACTTTGGGGGGATAGATTCAGGAAAGGTGATAAGCTAACTTTGGACAAACTAGCATCCTCCTGGGGTTGAGTCGTCCTAGCCAAGACATGGTATATCTTTTCGTTTATTTGAGTTCCATAATGTGTCTTGCAGGAATGTGTCAGGATTTTCTTCCCACAGGATTTCGACATTTCTTATTAAGTTTATGCCTGGGTTTTTTATTTTCTTTTTTCCTGTCTTTGATAGGATTGTCCTCCCATTATATGTTCTAACTCATTTTGTTTGTATGTGTGAATGCGATTGACTTTTGTACATGAATTTTAGGACCTGCTACTTTACTAAATTCTCTTTTAATTGAGTAGTTTTTTCTTCCTCTGATTTTGGACCGCTCACGCATACGACCGTTATTACCTCTGAGCAGAATTAGTTAAACCTCCTCCTTTGAGATTCTTTATGTCACCAGTTGCTTCCCTCTGTCCACCGCATTAGCTATAATGACTCAATATGATGTTGAGTATAGTGTGGGGAGCAGGACCTTTGCCTCGTGTTGGTGGGAAGGACTCCAGTGTCCCTTTATCCAGTCAGATGTTCACGAAGCCTAAAATATTTACTATCCAGAGAAGGTTTGGCAGCCCTGCTGTAGATTAAAGACCTTGATGCCGTGTAGCCAGCCGCAGTGTATATGCCTTGTTTGAGTCATGATTTTTTAAACACTGATGGGAAAGATAAACTTATTAGAGAAGTGGGTAAATGTGAACATTGCCCCTTTTGTGTGTGTGAGGAAGATTGGCCCTGAGCTAACATCCGTGCCAAATCTTCCTCTATTCTGTATGTGGGACGCTGTCACAGCATGGGTAGGTCTGCACCCAGGATCCGAACCTGCAAACCCCCGGGGCCGCCGAAGCAGAGCTTGCAAACTTAACCTCTACACCACTGGGCCAGCCCCGGAACATTGCCCTTTTTTGGATGATGTTCAGGAATTACTGTTAATTTTTAAAAGTGTGATAATAGAAACATTGTTAGGATTTTTGAAAGAGGCATCATCCTTTAGAGATACAAACCGAAACATTTACAGATGAGGTGGACGTGAGGTCAGCTTCCAAAGGCTCGGGGGGGCAAGGGGCAGGGGAGGCTTTAAGTGAAGTGGGGTGGCCATGGGTAAGTGTGGGAGCTGGACCATGCACATATTGGGCTCATTCACTATTCTTCCTACTTTTGTATTTTGGTGATGTTTTTGATGAAAAGCTTAAAAAATACATTTAAGAGCTCAGCATCCTCCCACTTCCTCGAAATGCCCTCCTAGTTATACATAAAAAGCAATGTTTTATAAGGAATGCCCCTGAACTTTAAATGGAATCCTGCTTCTAGACATGACGGATCAACTGGGCGTTACGACACATTTTGAAAATGAGAGAAGAGGAGAATTTGGTTCCAGCTAAATAAAAACCTGCATTTCAGGAAACTAACCTTAAAATCAAAGCACATTGGGTTCAAATATAACTAACCACTCGTGTGTATTTGGTAATCTGGCGCTCCTTCGGCTCTTCACTGCCTTCCGGTCATGTTTCAAACTGTGCAGTAAACTGCGTTTTTGGGAGTCACTTCCCAGTTAGCTTTATTTGTCCAAGCTCACGAACAGAGAGCCACCACAGGTCCCCTCTCAGAGCATACAGTCCCGTCCCATTGTGTGTGTTAACGTTCTACGGAACTAACCTGGGAGCCTGGCAAAACAGTATTTTTAAGAACTTGAACCTAAAAATTAAGTGTTATATATCAACTATTTCCAGAGTATGATTTTTACATCATTGTCGTGGGACCCACCCAGGTAGAGTAATTTAGTTACAGGATAAGTATATGGTGTCCTTTCTTTGTTTCTTTTCTTGCTGCTTCTTTCTGCTTCGCAAGCATTTATAACTTTGCTTATGCTTGTTGCCTTTTGATAACAGAGGAAATAATTCTTCACTCTTCCTTAACTTCTGTTAGCTTGAAAAGTCATCAAATTAATCTTTCATTGTTAAAAACATATGCAGCTTGACTGCGCTGGGGGGGGTTTACCGGGGAAGCGTATGAGGATATTGTTGCTTCCAGATTTCTGTATTTGGATCCCGAGTGGCTCTCTTTCTCTTCTAATAACGCATCGTTTTTCACTTTGCCTCCAGAGTTTATGGTCCAGCAGAATCTCAAAGGGTGGTATTTGAAGAGGTGTGTCCGCTACTCACGTCTCTCTTGGATGGGTGAGTTAAATTGTCTGTAAGGTGCATTATCACAGTTGCGTGTAAACGTAAGTCAATTTCACTCATGCTACAGAATCAGAATATCCCATCACGGCCTCTGAGCATCTTGTGTGGCTGTAGACCAAACCCAGACCCCAGCGTTGGTTCCGTATCCATTGATGGAGGACATTTCTGCGCCCCAGGGAAAGGTGTGAATGTGATCTCGGGAATAATCGTTCGATGAGCACAGATGACTTGGGTTCCAAAAGATCTTTCAGTCGCACGTGCACGGGCGTTTAAGACGGTGTTGGCAGCTGCTTTTCTTCTCTCTGGGATTCTTGTTGCATTCCAGAATCTTTGCAAGCCTGTCAAGAATGTTAGCATTGGATCGAGGGGTTGACCCCTTGGGGAAGGAGCCTCCTGCTTGTGGAGAAGACCACTGCTGACTTCAGAGGCAGTGGGTCAGAACTTAGAAAAGAGATCACTTCTTTAGCAATGAATCGAACCAGGTTGTAGACTAAATTGTCACAATAAACCAAGACTCTCTCCTTCGGGGTCTTTAGAAGAATCTCAGTTTGGCGGAGAGGCGACGTTAAGCATCCTGATGAAGACATATGGCGTTTGCCCGGCAAGGGCTCCTGCACCGCCAGCTCCCCCCAAATGGAAACTGTAATTACAGTGTTGCTTCCGAACCACAGCCCTGCGGCGTCTAAAGGACATCACGAGGTGCCCGCAAGGCACATGGCGTGATGGCTCACGTCAGCATGGGGAGCCCACGGGGCTCCAGCCGCACCCACCGCCACGGCCCACCGTCCTGCCCTGAGGAAGTTTCTGCTTCAACTCTTCTTCTGGAGTCCTGGAATTTTTACATCCATCCGAAAAAAGTTCTTCCACTGAAAATGATAGGAGAGGCTCCTTTCTTTTTTTTTTTTCTTTTTTTCAGTAGGCATCTTTTAAGTAAGCAGATTCCAGAAACAAAAAAGGCATAGTGGTTAAATGATCTTGGCCAGAGTTGCCTTTCCCGTATAAATATGAAACAGATGGCCTTATTTTGACTCCTGAGCTTTTCTCTCTACATTCCTAAATGGTTTGCAAGATCCCTTTAAGGGCTCATTTATCTGTTGCAAAGATACCTCCCCCGCCCCACCCCCCACCTCCAGAAATACATATGCGTCTCTGAAGGAAGGTGTAAGAGATGTGGAATGCAGTGGGGGTTTGTTATAAAGACCTCGAGAATTTTCAGTTCTGGAAGAAAATACAGAATGATAGCGTAGAGGTCCTTGGTCAGTTTTTGCCTGAACATATGGTTTCCTTCATCATTTTTGGTTGAGTGGAACGGTTAACCTTGGAAAGCCAGGTCCCCTGCATCTGTAAGGCTTATGTGTCACTGAGCAAGGTGCCAATCCATCAGAACACTCTTCAAAGTCATTTTGTCAAAGTGACAGTCTTCGTTTGTGTGACCCACGGGGGTACACTGGGTTAAACAGTCAGTCCCCGAGGGTGGGACCTGCACTTGGACAGGCGACGCTCATGGCGGCCAGGGCTTAAGGTGCAGCCACATGTGGGCCAGGCTCGCCCACACCTTCACGGCCAAGAATGTACATTTGTATCGTAAACTTATTTCAAATAATCTTTCCAATGTTTGCCATCTACCCATTGGCATTTTTGGGCTAAATAACAAAACTGGAAGAAAATTTAAGCATCCATCAAGAGTCCTTGTCTCCTGTGAAATAAGATGCAGCAAAGTAATCCCCAGATGTAGGATTTCAGGGAGCCCGGCCACCTGTCACCGAGAGGACATCGCTCATTCCGGTTGACTACGAGTGTGAAAACCCCAGGTCCCTTGGAATAACAAAGCACAGGAATACATTACAATCCTAAGAATAATTGTCATCAGCAGTGCTAGCAGTCACATATGTAATGGGGAAAAATGTTTTGAGAACATAAAAGAAAATATGCAAACTCTCGTATCATTTCATGCACGTTACAGCAAGCCTGGTTTTACGAAAATGAGTTACATGAGGCCACTCCCATGCTGTGCTGAAAATTAGAGCGAATGAAATTCAGGAGGGCCTTGCTCAGGTTGGAATCCTCATGAAGACGGTGAGTGATGGCACAGGGGACCCGCCATGGTCTCCCAGGAGGAAACATCGAAGCGCCAGGGAGAAACAGGGTCGATGAGGTGCATGGTGTGTGGGTAAATGGGAAGATGATTGACTCCACCATTGGGCAACCACATAGCAACAGGGAGGGAAAATGCAAAAATCGGGTGTAGTTATACGAAAGCCTGATGCATAAGGAATGGAGTGACAGAGGACAACACGGTGCAGTTCATTGAAACTTCTCATCCGAGTGACATTTCTTCTCGGAATCCAGTCACGGCAGTAGCCCCAATGCCTGTTGTGCTGCTGTACTAAGATCCTTCTTGAATTTTAGGTACAATGTTTGCATCATGGCTTACGGACAGACAGGAAGTGGGAAGAGCTACACCATGATGGGCCCGCATTCCAGAAAGGAGCCTGTCCTGCCGGTGGAATCTCAGGGTGACTTGGGAATCATTCCCAGAGCTGCCGAAGAGCTCTTCAGGTACTGGAGGGCCAGGGCCGCCATGCAGGGGGTGTGGGCGGTGGGCAGGAATGAACCGACGTGAAGGAAGGTTCCTGTTCGCCGAGGGTCACACCTAATCCTCTTAGAACTCCTTCAAAACTACCGAGTGTCTACACACTCTGGGCATTCTCACCACAAATGCTAGAAATTCTTTTGATTCGCTTACATTGAAACTCTCTGGTCAAGGCAAAGCTTCTTGAGAGAGATCCCTAGTTGGACAATTCCCCTGGTCAAGGGAGGGCGGAGGATGGGGTCCTTCTGTTCTAGAATGGGAAGCAGGCAGAGGGGAAACCCCTGTTGTTTTTCCTTGCCCTCTGCTGCCACAGGAGGAGTAGATGCTTCTGGTTCTCTTCTCAGGAGTTGCAGCGAATTGGATGTGTGGAAGTGTTTCCCGTTCCATCAACACGTCCCAGACGAGACCCTGTGACACAGTCATGATTTCACCAATATGGTCACGATTTCACCAATACGGTTACTCCTAGAAAAAAAGTAGTGACAAGTTGCCCTCAGCAGCCCTAGTTAGCAAGGACTCCCAGAATAGTGCGTGGTCCTGACATTCCACCCTGTTGGCTTGGTCATTGACCTTCCCTGCCTTTGGAGAGCCACTTTGCAAGAAATTCATTGTCGCTTTTTGCGCACGGCCTTGTAAGAGCCGCGGGCTTCCTCTTCCTCTGCGGCCGCACGTCGCACATTCCCGAGGAAAGCGTCAGCTCCTTGAGAGAAGAGGCCTCCCAGCAGCAGAATGCAGTGGGGCCAGCTGACCTCCTGTGCTCCTAACCCCCTGAAATTCCATTTTTGTCTCTATATTTCCTTGTGTAGTCCTTCCACGTCTTAAAATCCAGGCCAGACAGAGACATAAGAGCTCCCACAGCAGCCTGATGTTTCACTGCCTCTCCAAACCAATATTCTTTAAATGTCAGTGCGCGTGAGCAGGTGTATTTATGAATGGACTTCTGCTGGCTATGCCAGAAAAGAACTTGGCAAAGTGTTCCCCAGTTTTCTGGAGTTCTTTTGTGATTTTCAGAATCAGACCATATCCTAGGAGATCACACCTGTCAAGAGTGGGGAGGTTGTGCCGCAGTAACAACCATTCTGAAAATCCCGGTGGCCACGAGGCCAGCGAGGGGCCCTGCTCATGGTGGCCGCTCAGAGCGTGTGCTTGTGCGTTGTTGGAGACGGGGGATGTGGTTGGGGACGGAGGCCAGCCCTGGTGACTCTGCCTGGCGGGGACACATCGGCCCTGCCCTCGTTTCATTGGCCCAAGAAGGCCGGTGGCCACGTCTGAGTTCAGCGGGGCGCGCCGGGGAGTGGGTGGGACTTATGTGTATGGTAGCGCAGCCAACTCAGCTCACATGGAGAGGGTCTCAGTTCAGGTCGCAAAGACCTCGTTCTGGGGACCCTGCACTACGTCCAGTGTCGGTTCAGTTCCAGAGCCTGAGAGTTAAAGGGGAGTCACAGAAGTTCTCAGCGGAGCCCGGCTGGTGCCGCCCAGGAGCCTCGTCTGTTCCCTCCCGAGGGAGTCCTTGCCGGACAGCAGCCACGTCGGCTGGAAGCGAAGCGACGGCCACGTTAGAATACGGCAGAACCACAGCAGCGTGTAGCTTTCCTGGGCGTCACTTGGAAAGAGGGACACCGGGAATTTCCGGGAGCCGGTGAGAGGCTCTTGCAGGGGTTCCGGGCGGGGAGAAGCTGCCATTCTAGCCTCGTCCGGTGCTCACCGAGCCTTCCGGATCTCTCATCAAGTCGTCTTCACTTTCTCACTGACTCAGCATTTTGAAAGTGCCCGCCCCGTGCACGATCTGGGCTAATAACTCCCACAGCAGCCCGAATCAGTGGAGGGAAGCCGTATGGACGCCACAAATCATTAAACCATCGGCCAGTAACTCTTCTTCCTGCTAACCAAGCTTCCAAGGCGGAGAAACAGGGAGTTGGGGCGATACAAAGGCCAAGAACTCAAGTCAGAAACGCTGGAGAGGTGCTGGCCCCGTGGCCCAGTGGTTAAGTTTGTGCACTCCGCTTTGGGCCTGGGGTTTGCTGGTTCAGATCCTGGGTGTGGACCCAGACACCATGCCATGCTATGGTGGCATCCCACATAGAAGAACTAGAAGGACTTACAACTAGCTATGTCCTGGGGCTTTGGAGAGGAAAAAAAAGAGGAAGATTGGCAACAGATTTTAGCTCATGGCCAATCTTCCTCACCAAAAAAAAAAAAAGAAAGAAAGAAAGAGAAACGCTTGACAATAGTGGGGAGTTCAGAGAATCCTTCACTGCATTTCACACAACTGCTTTCTCCTTGTCATGTGATGGGGACCCCAGGAGTCAGGCAGAGTCTTGATTGGTGGGCGGGGTGTGACGGACTGTTAGCTTGAAGCGGGTGTGGTTCATTTAACGGGCCCTGTTTCGGTTTGGTTCTGGAGCGGATCCGTGAGGACGGCAAACAGACCGTAAAGGACCAGAAACCCGCGTGACTCAGGGGAGAACTGTAGCTGCTTAAAAATTCCAGAGAAGAAGATCAGTTAGGAAAGCATTTGGACTCTCAGAACTATCTAGAAATGGAATAAACAGCTTCACCAAGAGTGAAATCGCATCACTGACAAGTGCTTGAGTTACCTTGTTTCTAAAGTGGGGTTTTTTTTTGTTTGGGGGGGAAGATTAGCCCTGAACTAACATCCGCTGCCAATCCTTCTCTTTTTTTTTTTGCTGAGGAAGACTGGCCCTGAGCTCACATCTGTGCTCATCTTCCTCTACTTTATATGTGGGACACCTGCCACAGCATGGCTTGTTGAGCAGTGCCATGTCTGCACCTGGGATCCGAACCAGTGAACCCTGGGCTGCCGAAGCAGAATGTGCAAACTTAACTGCTGTGCCACCGGGCCGGCCCCCTAAAGTGGGTGTTTAATGTTGTGAGTCTTGGGTGTGAAATTATAACTTAAATGGTTCCAGGTGTCCTGCAGAGCACATGGTTCAGCGCATTCACATCCTCCAGAAAGAGGTTTGAATCTCTGCCCTCTGACCTAGTGGCCACGGGCGAGGCTGGCCTCCCTGCGCCCCGCTGTCAGCGTTTGCAAGGAGAATAATAGTCCAAACACGGAGTATTTTCTGCCTCTTCGTTTTCCAATCACAAGTGGACAAGGTCGGGAAAGGACCGCCTTCAGCCACGTTGCGGGTGAGTTTGGGTGTCCCTAACGCAAAATGCAAACAGTCCGACTGCACCAAATAGAGAACCGGGACGACCTCGATCACTGACGTCCGAGTGGGTGAACGTGGACCTTTTACCTGAGAAATGTCACTCTTACATTGCTGAGCTTACCAAAGGACGGCGTCCCCCTGCCATTTTAAATACAAGAAAATGCCCTCTGGGGATGCTCTCTGCCGGACATCCTCTCCTCCCGCCTTCTGAACCTGGTTGCTGACACCACTTCCTTCTCGACTGATCTCAGCTGTCGTTCTTATCGACAGAATTGACGAGGTTTTTCTACCTGCCAGGCACCGTCGAAGGCACAAGGAATACAAAAATGCCAGGTGGTAATTTTCTGCCCTCAAAGCCTAGAACGGAGACACAGGAGGACACGTCGGGAATAGATGGACAGGACAGAAAGTGGCCGAGGGGACTGGAGGGGGCACTCGGGGAGGGCCCTGCGGGGTGTTTGCCCACCGCCCCCTCCTGCGGTGCCTCTGGGCTCAGCGCGCATCCTTGCTCATCTCATGGGAGCCCGTGCATCTTCTTAGAGAAAACGTGTCACACGACATCAGAATTGTTTGTTCACGTGTGTGTCTTCTCCACCGAACCCTTTGCTTCTTCGAGGCAGCCTGAAGCCCAGTTTTCAACACTGTTTGCAGAATCCAGCCAACGACTGAGTAAACACTGTGGGACAAATGAGTCAGTGCATTCATGAACCAAGTACTTAAATCTTTCAAATTAGCTCCCTGGTGTTGCGAGAATGAGAAATTTCTAACTCGGGTTTTGTGACACTCAGAGATACGACCCGTCCTACAAGGGGACGGAGCCAAGGCCGAGGTCAGGTCTGCGTGTGCGAGGCGCCTTTTTCTCTGATGTGTGGAGGGGAGAGGACTTAAATCTCTAAATTATCCCCCCTGGTTTTCTGCTTTCCAGATGCTGCCTCTTAGATATGCTCAGCAAACCACAAGGCTCAGGAGAATCCAAATCTGAGCTCTTTGCCAACAATTATTTCTACCAGACAATTTAACTTATTTTTCTTTCCTTTTGGTCTTTTTACTTTTCTCAATTGTTTGTCACTAGGAAACGTTAATTGACGATTTTATTCGGCGCTCTCTTGGCGACCTGGATAGAAAGCTCGCTCTGGCCATGCTTGAATAGGGCACAGCCAGGCTGTGTTTCCCCTTAAGCACGAACAGCATGCTCCCGGGCTGGACGTGCGGCCCAGCTCTCGGAATATCTTCATGGGCAGGAAAAGCACACGGTCAAAATCAGATTGGTCGTCCCGTGCGAGGTGAGAGACGCAAAAAGTCCAGAAGACAAAACGAAGGCTCGTTGGGTCTGTGATCATTGGTGACCAGGTTGTGTGGGGAGTTTCGTCAAAGGGACGGAGCGGGGGCGGGCGGGGAGGGAAGGGAGGCCGCGAACCCCGCCTTACTGCTCCCTTCCTCCTTGGAGTGGATTATGGGGTTTTTCTCTAAGTGTGTAACTATCTTTATTTTTAAACTTGGCTACAGTCAGCACGTAGCACTTTAAAAGATGAAACAAAAGAAGATGCGTAGCTGCTTTTCTAAGAGCCTGGGTAGGCTTTCCGGGGGTCACAGGCAGGGCTTGGTTCGAAGGCACTCTACGAGTGGAACCGAGTAGAGAACTCGGGACCCAATCTTCCTTGAAACAGAATAAATATGAAAATAAACAAACGGCATTACTGGGAAGTGCTGAACGTCCTCATGTCTCTGCAGCTTGCTTTGGGCTTCCGTGTAGCAACAAAACTAGGGCATGGGAACTTCTGAATCAAGGCTCTGCGTCCTTCATGCTTCTTTACCTCGTGTGTTTACAATCCCAAGGGTACCGAAGACTGAAATAGTTGATTTGGATATAACTCAGATAAAATAAGTGTGTTCCCAAGATAGTTATTTATGTACAATTTATTTATTTTTATTTTTTTGGTGAGGAAGATTGGCCCTGAGCTAACATCTGTGCCAATCTTCTTCTATTTTGTATGTGGGACATGAGCCATCTTGATGTTGGCAAGATGCTGCCCTGCGCTCATGGCCCATGAGCTCCGCTGAGCGTTTTCTAGGACTGTGACCATCCCAGGCTGAAAGTCATTCTTTCACCGCTTTCTTTAAGGGGTTACCTAAGTTCCTCTGATGCTTTTGCCGCTTGTCCCTCCCCCTCCCCCAGGCTCATTTCAGAAAATCCATCAAGGAGCCCGAAGGTTGTAGTGTCCGTAGTGGAAGTTTATAATAACGACATTTTCGACCTTCTGGCCAAAGACAGTTGTGCGGTGACATCTGGGGTCAAGCGTGAGGTGCTGACAACGAAGGCGGGAAAGAAGGAGATCCCTTCGCTGACCTACGAGTGAGTGCTCCGTGTGCCCCACCAGCAGGTGCTGGGCTTCTGTGAGCCGTGCGGACCCTCTCGAGGGCTCAGAAGGACCAGCGGGGTCGGCCAATTCGACGCTTTTATCCATGAAATGGCTTCTTGTGTTGTCTAGTGCTTAGAATGCGTTGCACGATTTTCACTTTGCTTTAGGAATCACCTTTTATCCATCACAATTAAACATATGAATGAATTAATCTTTTAAAATATCTTCACTGAGAGTTGTGGGGCAGGTTTTATCCCCATCTTGCAGGCGAGGGAACAGGCTTGGAGAAGTAAGTAACTTGCCAGGGTCGCTCAGGGAAGTATTGACATCTTCGAGTTCCACGTGTAAATATCGATATTTTGTAGAACCCAACAATGAAGCATCTTGTAAAAGAGAAAAGCTCCTTATATGAATAAACCTTCTCCTCACAGTCATGTGTGTCTTAAATGCACGCCTGTGTGTCAGGCTTGCTCACAGTGGGGATCCATGTGACCTGACCCCACAGAGAGGAGAACGTCAGGATGGGGCTGCCTAGGATCTCAAAGTTGCTAAGACAAGGTCTGCAAGTTACTTTTTTTTTTTTGGTGAGCAAGATTGGCCCTGAGCTAACATCTGTTGTCAATCTTCCCCTTTTTGCTTGAGGAAGATTATCACTGAGCTAACATCTGTGCCAATCCTTCTCCATTTTGTATGTGGGACGCAGCCACAGCATGGCTTGATGAGCAGTGTGTAGGTCCATGCCCAGGGTCCAAACCTGCGAACTCAAGGCCACCAAAGTGGAGGGTGCGAGCTCAACCACTGCCCCAACGGGCCGGCCCCTGCAAGTTATTTTTAACCTCTGAAAGAGCCTAAAGGAAATTATACATTTAAGCCGTAAGTTTGCACAAGATAACCCAAACTTTCAGCTTTGGCCTAATAACCTGTGATCAAAATATTATCTCCTGCAGATCAAAGGTTCTGATCAGCTGTCATATCTCATTAATTAAAATAGGGAAATCGACTTTTACCTCATAAATTCTATTTGATAGACAAAATATTTTAAAACGTTGGCGTCCTCGAGGATAAAATAAATGAGAGAATGCTCGGTGTTGAAAAGGTGGGGTGATTATTTCACGGCAAAGCAGTTAGAGATACAGAGTCAGTTGGGCGTCATAAAAGTCAGAAGTTTGATGTGTTATGTTTTGTTTTGTCCAAGATTTGCTACTCTCTTAGTCTGTCTAAGGGGGGTCTGTGGCTGAAGGGCATGAGAGGTTGGCCTACAGGCAGAGGGGCAGTCCCCCCATCACACTGGGCCTTGGTGCCTCTAACGCCTGTCACAATCTGCCAGGTCCGTCCACAGCACAGAGGAGTTCCTGATGCTCGTGGATGGCCGCCTGCGGCTCAGGGCGAAGCATGCCACCCTTGTGCACGCCGACTCGTCCAGGTCTCACCTGATAATAACGGTGACTCTGACCACCGCCCCCTCCTGGGACAGCCCCGGTGAGTGGCCCCTGGTGCCTGGCCAGTGGCATATAATAGAATCCATGTCAGAAGGAAAAGGCAGTGTGCCTGCAGGATCCGAGGCATCGCACAGACCCCGAGGGTGGGGACTGCACCCACATCCTTGGAGGATCCAGAACCCAAACCCAGGAGGCTGCAGGGCTCCCAGGCAGAGAAGAGAGGAGATTGGATGTGGGAGGGAGGAAAATGCTTTATCAAATAAGACACAACACAGGAAAACAACAGGGCACATTTGTCACGAGGAATATGCTGCGTTCATCATAAATGACTCTAAAAATGTGATTTCGGTTTAGAAAGTTACAAACCAGTATAAACGGATTCCAGCCATATAAGAAAAGTCATGCACGTGTTCCGAGGGTCTGTTTGTCCTCCTTAGTCAGTAAAGTCCGGGGCAGCATACGTAGGATCACCTGTAGGGCCTGTGGAAACACAGATGCCACCCCCGCAATGGGAACTGTAGGGCCGGGATGGGGCCCGAGGATCTGCGTGTCTGCAAGTGCACGGTGCCAGAGCCCACGCTTGGAGGACGGCTCGTCCAGGGCCCCAGCTTCCTACTGCAGTAACAAAGAAGCCCAGATCTTAATGGGTTCACACTAGAAAGTCATTTCTCACTCAGGTCACAGGCCAGCATGGGTTGGATGCTCCTGACCCATCTGGTCACGAGGCCACTTGAAGCGTGTGGCCTCCAATGTGTCCCAGGCAAGGGAGGAGCGAGGAAGAGGCCACACACGGGTTACTAACCACCTCGCCAGCCCAGAACTCACCCTAACCAGTCCCGGGACCAACCCGCAGGGCATGTCCCATTTAGGCAGCCCAGACTGTTCAGGCCGCAAAGCCAGTATCCACAGATGACAAGGCCAGCCTCTTACAGGTGGTGGGGACCAGAGCTGTTTTTATGTTCTTTTTAAAATTTTACTTATGTGCATTTTCTATATTTTCCACAGTGAGTATACACTCTTTAGGTTTTTAAAAAAATCTTTCTCGGAGTCCTGTTTAGGAATAACCCACGACGAGACCGACACATACATGGAAATGAAGAGCACTTGTCAGGATTCCTGTGGAGGGGCATCAGACAGAAGCTGTAGAATTTAAGGGCTGGTCGATGTTCCCGCCTGGGATTTTCATTACTGTCATTACCAACCTTTCCAAGAAACCTCATTCGATTTCCTTGGGCCCAATCAGTCATTAGTTGAACTTTCAACAGTGAAAAATGCTTTCTTCTTCCTCCTCTTTCACATTTTGCCCAGAGAAACCATCACTGTTCTCTGGCCCTTTTCCTGTCCGTACTTGAGAGCATGTCACGAACCAGCCGGTTCTCCCGCTGTGTGGGGAGCATCCTTTGGGGTCATGTTGGAAGTTGCTCAGCACCAAGGGGCGCTCTGGGGCGCTTCATGGAGTGTCCTTCTCCCACTTGTCACTCTCCTTGCAGCCGACCGGCAGTCAGATGTGTCACTGCTCAAGGAGCCTGACTGCCCCTCGCCCCGGCAGCCGGCCACGGGGAGAAGGCACAGCGCTGCCCACCAAGCCTCATCCTGGTCCCCGGGGGCCGTGCCTGAGGGCCCCGCTGGACACATGGAGCAGGTGCTCGCCAAGCTGCAGCTGGTGGACCTGGCGGGCAGCGAGTGTGCCGGTGAGCCACGGCTGGGGCCCAGGGCGTGAGGCCTTTCCCCAGGATGAACTGGGGAAGTGGGGTCCTGACGGAGCCCACTGTGAGCAGGCCACTGGGGGAAGTCCTCAGCATGGCCTATTCCCACAGATGGTCTTTAAATCCGTGTCACTTCTTTACGGGCTGCTGTCTCACCACTGCCCCCATACATGTCAACCCCAACACGCTCTTCTCGCTCTGCGCCAAGAGGAGCCTCAGCCCCCAGCAAGAACTTCCTTGTCCGTGGCCTGGCCCCGTGGGTGGTCCAAGAAGGATGGGAATGTGATAGAGGGTCTCACAAGCTCAGCCATGCAGAGCGCGCTTGCCCGGAGAAGTCGGTTCCACGTGTCTGCTTCATTTCTGGAAGTCGCCCAAGAATTTGGTGCAAATCCTAACCCCGTGTGGCTGGGTCTTGGCACTTTCCCAGGCGTGTCTGGAGTGACAGGAGCAGCCCTGAGGGAGACATCGTTTATCAACCGGAGCCTGGCGGCCCTGGCTGACGTCCTGGGGGCCCTGTCGGAGCACAGAGGCCACGTCCCGTACCGGAACAGCAAGCTCACCCACTTACTCCAGGATGTTCTCGGTAATTCGGTGCCCCCAGAAGGAGAAACTGCTGTCCCCCTGCTCTGGGGGGAGCTCGCTCCTCCTGGCCACACCTCCTCTGGGGGCTTCCTGGCTCGCTGGGTCACCATTGTCCCTTCCTTGATATTTCTAGCACTGTCATTAGCACCTGCACACTTCCCCGTTCTCCTGTGTTGTCCCACACTGGGGTTGGCTTGTTTACTAGGCGCATGACAGCCCCTCCAGTTCGGTCCCAAGTCCCTCACAGGGTGGATTCTATGCCCTCTCTCTCATCCTGTTGGACGCAGTGGCCGTAAGTTGTGGGGACTCCGCTGAGCTCGTGTGGACATTTGCAGTGGCTGGGCCCTCACACTGTATCCACATGGTTGTGCCACATGCTGGTTGCAGGTGCCAGAAACCCAGGTGGCCCTCAGGGGCACAGGCAGCCTGCAGAGAGGCGGACTCATCAGGCTATGGGTTGGGGTTTGAGGGGGTACAATAGTGTCACCCCTTTCCTCTCACTCTGAAACTCTTGAACTCCCAAGTTCTGAGCCAATGAGAGGAAGGCGGACAGAAGAGCGCTGGTCCGCCCGAGGCGGCTCCACCTGGCAGGCGGGTTCCTGATGCTGAGCTTTGCAGTCAGACTTTCCCCAAGGCGGCCCTGGGCCAGCTCAGGCCACCTGTGCGCCCGGGGGCTCCAGAACCAGCAGATCAGGGAGCCCCCCCGAGGGCGGGCAGGGTGGGCGTGCCCAGGGTCTCCTACCCAATATGCCCACCAGTCAAGTGGCTTTTCCTTCCTTGGGAGTCTTGGGTCCTAGGAGGCTGGTGGGCTCCTCCCCACCACGGGAAACACACGGGGTGGGGCTAGCGTGCACTGGCCGAGCTGCCCCTCATCTGGGATAACCACAGCAGAATGTTCTGGGCTCTGTGTCTCTCATCTCGGGGTCTCTCTCTTTCACTGCAAACAGACCTTCTGCAAAGGATGAGAAAGGAGTTGTTCCCGGTTTCACATTTTGTGCCTTCTGCCTGTCAGAGGCCCCCTGCTGCCCTGATCCACAGGGTCTCTCAGCCTGGGGCTGCTTACCTAACAAAGGAGGGAGGGAGAGGGGTGGTGGGAGGGTGGCTAAAGGATGGACCAGGCCAGGGCATCGCAGGAGCCCTCTGCGCTTACCTCTCAGGGCTGTGCTCTCCTTTCTCCTTCTCCCCTCCTCGGCTCCCCTTTCTTCTCCTCCTCTTCCTCTTTGGTTTTCCTTCCTTATGCGGAGGCGGAGGCGCAGCCTCACTGTTGGGCCTTAAAAGCAGAGGAAGAGGCCAGTCGGTCCCCTGGGGGAGAAGCCCTGTGTTTCTCCCAGGTCCTGCCAGGCTGGGGGAGCACAGGGTCCCCAGGCCGCCTGCGTCGCCCTCCCCTGCTCCTCCCCCTCCCCAGGTCACTGTCTCCTAACCTCCCAGGGGCCTCGGAGGGAGGCTGTGGTGCTCCCGGTGCTGGCGGGGAGCTGGGGGTACCCTGGGGGCCAGGCCGGCGCTCCTGCCTGGGGCTCCACGCTGTTTGAGATGCCATATTTTCCCCTGGAATTCTCCCATCTGCGTGTTGTACTTCCTCTTTAACAGGAGGCGACGCGAAGTTACTGGTGATCCTGTGCGTGTCCCCATGCCGGAAGCACGCGGCAGAGACCCTGCAGAGCCTGGGGTTCGGGACCCGGGCGCGGCAGGTCCAGCGAGGCCCGGCTCGGGCAGGCCGCGTGGCCCCCAGAAGGCCCAGGTGACAGAGGGGAGGACGGCTGGGCGTGTCCCTGGGCTTCCCTCTTGCCTGAAACGTGTTTCCTCTCATCACTTTATCATGCACGTGCCCTCAAAATAAACTTGTTGAGTTTGAACTTCATAAACCTGTTTTTTTCTGAGGGAACAGGATGAACGTTGACGGGAGCTCAGGAAAAGTCAGGACAGATCGTCAAAGCAGCTGGAGTTCCCAGGACAAGGCAGGGGAGGAGGGACCTCCTTTGGGGACAGAGAACCGGGGGCACAGGGAGGTCCCCAGGGGGAGGGGGCTCCTCAGGGAGGAACAGAAGGAGCTCTGCCATCTGCAGTGGAGCCAAGGGGCCGCAGGAGCAGGCTCTGCCCGTTCTCTCACGTGGCACAGACCAGACGGGGGTGCCAGGAGCTGAGCACAGACGTGGGCTCTCTTGGTGGCCCTGTGTCCCCAGACAAATTACTCACCGCGAAGCCCCATTATGTCATCTGTAAAGAAGCTGCCATGAGCTGTGAAGTGCATGCAAACACACCCAGAAGAGCAGATGCCTCTGGATTATTATTGCTCGTCCTAAATACCCCCGTCTAGGCCACTTGCTGTCTAAGCTGACTGATGTCCCAGAGCTGGGCAGGACGAGTGACACGTGGTAGGACTGTGGGCTCTTAGCCTTGGGGGGGTCTGTGGGCAGAATGCCGGGGCTCTGGGGGGATCAGAGGAGGAAAGCAATGCACCTGCCTTCCATGGACCGTCCACTGAACCCCAGCAGCTGCGAATGTGGGAAACAAACCCCGTGGGTATTACTGCCCATGACACTGACGGCCGGCACAGACACGGTCCGGCCTCCTGGAGATGAGGACAGCGTCTCCACCATCGCCAGGGACTCTGGCTGCGTGTGTTCATGAGGAAGTGCCATTTCAGTCTGTCATGACATTAACCTAGTAATGGCATTTCCTGTGGTTTTAAGCTGCCCTGAGAAGCACCCGCAGCTCCACCAGGCTGCAGAGGGGCTGGCCACAAGAGGGACGGGCGTGTCTCCAGTCAGCATAGTCCTTGGGGGACGGGCAGGTGAGTTTGGAGGGCTTTGGCTGCTTAGCGCATCCCTGGGGCCAGCACAGCCATCTCTGCCCCCCAGGAAGAGGCTGTGCCTGCATGGCAGGGGGAGTGAGTGGGGGACCCTAAAAGACCCGCAAATGTGGGGGATTCCCCGAGAGAGGACCTCACACAGAAGGCACTGCCCCAGGTTCCAGTAACCCCGGTCAGTGAGGCCTGGCCCCTTGGCTCAGCCAGCTCAGGGAGAGGAGGACCAGCAAGTAACAGAGGAGTGCACAGGGTGAAGGAGCTGCACCCCCCCACCCCCCCAC